>NC_136062.1:295146116-295331116 GCF_964261635.1 Lissotriton helveticus | reverse complement strand
TTTGTTTTGCTACGAGAGCTTTAGCTCACTGTTACTAAATACCGAACAGAGTAGCTCAAATTGTGGACAGTTGCTATCCCAGTACGGTCTGAAGACAGCATGCAGCAATATATGGCATATCAGTCCGTGATCGTATCAGCCAATTACAGTGCGACACCAGCATATCCAGTTACACAGAAATAGACGTATAGCAGCAGTATTACTTTGCACCCAGACACTGACCGTGAGCCACCAGCATTGCTACCTGCACCAAGAGTAAAGCAGTCCAACAGTAGCAGCCAATAGATATTCAGAATGTGTGCGGAGCAGCAGAACTGCCTGCATAAGGTGCACAAAAACAGTGCAGCAGCAACACTGCGTGCTCTGGTTGTACTGAAAGAGTATGGTTGCAGCACCACTACCTGCACTAGGTATAGAGCAACACTGTGCAGCAGCACTACCTGCACTAGGTATAGAGCAACACTGTGCAGCAGCACTACCTGCACTAGGTATAGAGCAACACTGTGCAGCAGCACTACCTGCACTAGGTATAAAGCAACAATGTGCAGCAACACTACCTGCACTAGGTATAGAGCAACACTGTGCAGCAGCACTACCTGCACTAGGTATAAAGCAACACTGTGCAGCAGCACTACCTGCACTAGGTATAGAGCAACATTGTGCAGCAAGCACTACCTGCACTAGGTATAAAGCAACAATGTGCAGCAACACTACCTGCACTAGGTATAAAGCAACACTGTGCAGCAGCACTACCTGCACTAGGTATAAAGCAACACTGTGCAGCAGCACTACCTGCACTAGGTATAGAGCAACATTGTGCAGCAAGCACTACCTGCACTAGGTATAGAGCAACATTGTGCAGCAAGCACTACCTGCACTAGGTATAGAGCAACTGTTCGACCTGGCACCATTGGTGTGGGTCTCCCTTCCATTTTTTACTGTTGCCTCATGTGTTTTGTTTTTTTAAAGCTTTTTATTGATTTGAAAATCAGGGCAAAAAAAACATTCAGAAGATATTCATGAGTGGCTGCAATTAGAGCTATAAATTAAAGCAACGCTACACATTCCCACGTCAACAGTTTGGAAGGAACAGTACATTTGGCCCTCATCCCGACCCCTCCGACATCACGGTCATGCTATGAGGATACATCATCTGCTTCGAGTTCAGGTGGGTCACAGATATATCCTCTAAACTTGTTCCGTGCTCCCCATACCTTCTCCCATTTTCGGGGACAACCATGGTGGATAAAAACCATTTCCGGAGCGTAGGCGTTTCATCTGACCTCCACAACATAGCAATATTGCGCTTAGTGAATGTCATACCTAGCATCGCCCAAGCCTGCGCTTGGTGGGTGAGGTCATTGGGCTCCCACACATTTAACAGACAGCGTCTTGGTTCTGGCAGTATCGAAATTTCCACAGTCTGCGATATGGTGCGCATTACCTTAGCCCAGTACGCTGCGATATGGGGATAGTACCAGAAGGTGTGAAAAAATGTACCCTCCTCCCCACATTTCCGTGAACAGTATTGGTGATGAGCTTTCCCTATTGCATAGAGTGTCATTCTAGTGTGATACGTGCGGTGTAACACTTTGAGTTGGACCAGTCTGAGCGTGAGGGTATGGCCGTTCCACACGGCGATGATAGTGCCTCTTGCCACTCCGACTCATCGAAGTCGCCTACATCCAGGGACCATTTTTGTCGCAACTTGGACGTCAGATCTGGTAGATTGTTGACTAACTTACGGTACGTAAAGGATGTCACCCTTCTATTCATGTGCTCCGTCAGGAGTCTATCCTCCAATGGAGTGGCCTCTGGTATGGTAGTGCCTGGTGCTAGGATCGCCTGAAGCGCATGCCGGATTTGGAGATACTTAAAATTCTCTGTCTGTGCCATGCCATACTGGGCTTCCAGGTGTGTAAACTCGACCACAGCTCCCCTCTTCCAGAGATCACCCACGGTGGAAATACCAATAGTATCCCAGTTTCTAAATCCTTTACTATCCTGAAGTCGCCCAAGCCTTTGTGAGTCCCAGAGTGGCTTCATTTGTGTGATAGCCCCTAAGCATGTTAATCGAGCCTGCGCCTGATACCATATGTGAATCGTGTGTGCTGTTGGGCCAATCAGGGAGGGGGGCCTACATTTGCTATATAGGGCTGACATCAGTCCGTCCTCCTCTAGTTCCTGCCTGTCCGCTTGGTATGCAGGTTCGTCATGTGGGGCATGTAGCCAGTGGTTAATTATTTTAAGATGCGCCGCCCAGTAATACAGATGTACGTTTGGGAGGGCTATCCCCCAATCGTACCAGCTACGTACCAGCTTGTCTTGAGCAATGCGTGCCGGTTTATTTCCCCATAATAAACTGGAGACTTCAGCCGCTATGGCCTTGAAGTACGCCTGCAGGACTGTGAATGGGGTGTTTTCGGGGACATATAGAAAACGGGGGAGCGTCATCATTTTGTAAAGCGCTGCCATGCCCAACAGCGTAAGAGGAAGACTACGCCAGACCGTTGCATCGCGCTTAAATCGCTCTAGCGGGGGTTTTAAATTGTTCCCATATAATTCGTTAAGGTCAGGTGTTGCGTAGATGCTCAAGTATTTGAAGGCCTCGTCATTAACCAGCAGCGGGCAATCCGAGGGTAGCAATGGTGGCGGACCCCTCAGCGCATAGAGTACGGACTTGGACCAATTAATAGTGTACCCTGACACCCAACCAAATGTTTCGCACACATTCAGGAGCACTAGGATGGATTTTCTAGGGGAGGCGAAATATAGTAGCACATCATCTGCATATAATGATATGCGATCTTCCCAAGTGTCAGTCCATTGAAGCCCACGGATTGAGGCTTCCCATCTAATCCACGCCGCCAGCGGTTCTAGAGCCAACGCAAATAATAATGGGGACAGTGGACACCCCTGTCGTGTCCCTCAGGACAGCGGGAAGTCCCTCGATATATGCCCGTTGGCCACAACATGCGCCAGCGGATTAGTATAGAGCAGGCGAATCAAAGCACAAAACTTTGGACCGAAGCCCAAGTGTCGCAGGGCTGCAAATAAGTACGGCCATTCTGCCACATCAAACGCCATACTTGCGTCCAGGAAGAGAATGACTGTGGGTTCCTGAATGGAGGACCTCCGAGCCAACACCGCTTGTAATCGCCTTAGGTTAAGTGCTGTGCTCCGCTCGGGCATGAACCCGGACTGATCGGGGTGTATTAGAGACGATAGATGGGGGATCAATCGCAGCGCCAGTAGTTTGGCCAGTATTTTGGCTTCAGCATTGATCAATGATATTGGGCGTTATGAACTGCAATTCTCAGGGGGTTTGCCTGGCTTAGGGATTGTTATGATTGTGGCCAGCCGCTGATCTCGTGGTAGTTCTCCAGCCTCGAGACTGTCATGAACCATGTTCAAAAGGAAAGGGGCCGCCAAGTCCGCAATTCTTTTATAAAGTTCGATGGGGATCCCGTTTGGCCCCACTGCTTTACGGGACGCTAGGGAGCCAATAGCCGTCTGCAATTCCTCAACCGAAAGATCGGCTTCTAAGAGTAGTGCCGCCTCTGGTGTGAGTTTCGGCATAGCAATATCTTTAATATACTCCTGGGCCTCCTCTATCGTAAATGCTGAACGCGAGGCATATATGTGCTCAAAATGGTCGGCCACCGTAGCCACTATGTCACATGGGGCAGTCACCAGGGAGTCTGTGGGCGTACGCAGTCGCGCGATCGTTCTGTCTGTTTTCTCCTTTTTATCTAGCCAGGCTAGTAATTTGCCCGCCTTATCCTCTTACTCGTTTACCCTGTGGCGCGTGGCTTGAAATCTAGCAGTGACCATCTCTCTCTGGTACGCCACAAATTCACATTGCTTAAGACTCTCCCTCTAGGAGGTATGGGCCTCATGTGTTTTTGCTGGTGTTAGATGCTTTGGGCACTGTGCCACAGCTGTCCAGTGCCACAGTGTGAGTGCTCCCTACTGTAAATTTATGTATTGATCAGTGGTTCCCTGATTGGATATTTGGTTTACTTGTCAGACCCTAGTACAGTGCATAGAGTGTGCCCAGGGTGTGTAAATCCAAATGCTGCTAATGGGCTTGCAGCACTGATTGCGCCACCCACAGAAGCGTGTGTCTAAGGTCTGCCATTGTCGAGCCTGCATGCAGTCTGGTACTGTCATGCTGACTGGGCAAGTGCACCCACTTGTCAGTCCCTAAACCTTCCCTTTTCTTCATATTAGTCACCCCCATGGTAGGCCCATGGGCAGGGTGCATTGTAAGTATAATGTAGGACAAGCCCTGATGTGTGTGGCATGTCCTAATAGTGAATTACAGCCATTTTCGTTTTTCACTATTGCAAGGCTACCTGTTCTCCATAGGCCAGAATGGGCTGCTGGATTGTTACATGTTTATAATCCTAGCAGACTCAGAGAACATGGTAGAAATTCGAGTTTAGTATGCCTGGACTCAGGATATTAAAATACATCTTTTAGTGAAGTTTATTTTAATATTCTGTGTTTGAAAATACCACTTTTAGAAAGTAGGTATTTGCTTGCCTAACCATTTGAGCCTGCCTCTGCAAGGTTGTGTATTCCTTTGTCTGATTTCGTGAGTGACAGGGCTGGGGGATTCCAAGAGACAGGCTGGGGCAGCCCGGTGGTGAATAGGGAGATCTGCATCTAGATGGGAGGGAGGAGTTACACCTCGGACCTGAATAGGCCTGGGCCTTCCCTCTACAATGCTGGCTCCGCCCCCTGTGGTGCTTCTGATGTCTCTCCCCTGCACACTGAAAGAAGAGAAGGAAAACTGTCAACAAAGTGCTCCAGGACTTTACTTGCCTTCCACAATGATGGCTCCACCTCCTGTGGGGCGTCTAATGTGCCTGCCCTGCGCTGTGAAAGGAAAGGAGAAGTCTGGTAAACAGAGTGCTTCAGAACTGGCTTGAACTGGGCACAGGCCCCTCTCCCCTCAGAGAACAAAGGATTTTTGGGTATAAGTATTGGGACCCTGATCCTATGAAATTAGATCACTTCTGGACTTACAAGACGAAACCTCTGCTGAGGAGAAGGAACCTGAAGAAACTGAGGAGAGACTATTCCCAAGCTAAAGTGCTGCTTGGGGGATTGGCCTGCAGTGGTTGCCTGACTGCCAAAGAGAGGAGAAAGAACTTTTTGGACTTTTCTTTCAACTTGTGAAAGATCTCCAAGGGCTTGGAACAGAGCTTGCCCCCTGACCGAAGTCCCAGGACCAGTGGACTGCACCAGCCTTTGTGAATTGCAGATGGAAACAAGTGGCTACAGAGGCAGGGAGCTGTGACCGACTCTCCCGACTGGCCCGGGGTCCTGTAGGCACTGCATCAAGCAACGTCCGCCTCGAACAACGCAAGCTCTGCACTTACCGACTCCGTCCAGATGCCGTCACCGAGCCTTAGCCTGCACGGCAACTAGTAGACACCGCGACGTGCAATGCCTCGCTACACCGAATCGAACTGGTCTGACCGATGCGGTCACTGCTGCTGACTACGAGTCCTTTGACCGCACTGGAGTTGGGCACCGCCTGGCACGCTTCGCGACGCACCGCCCGACTCGCACCGCTGTCCAGACTGATCGACGCCAGCTCCCGAACTCCAGCTCGTTCGCCGCACAGCAAGCTGCAAGCACCGCATTAAAGCACCGTCTCGCCCTGCAACGCAGCCTTGGATCCACTGACTCTGTCAACGGGCCGCTGCCTGCACCGCATCGAGGGACAACGCGTCCTGCAACGCTTCCTTTCTGCACCACGACGATCACCCGAACCGGCTCGCACATCTGTGCCGGCCGCCCCAAGTAAAAGGTACTTTGACTGAGTCTGTCGACTTTTGAGTGGGCCCGTACCGACGCGGTCCGCTGGATTTGCTAGACTCTGCTATTTTCAACAACGCTGTAACCGGTCCGGGCTACCGACTCGCACAGAACCTTGATTTAAGCCTTTTTAACAGGAACTCTTGAAAGCTAATAGTACTGTGGATTCTTTTTGTCGTTTATTGGTCTTGTGGTAACTCTATATAAAATATACCTATTTTTGATATAAAACCTTGTGTGGTGTCCATTTGTAGTGTTGTCACTGGGTTACTGTATGTGATCACAAATGCTTAACTTACAACGCTTCTGAGATAAAGCCTTGCTGCTCGTGCCAAGCTACCAAGGGGGTGAGCAGGGGTTATTTTAGGAGTATAATCCCCCTTACTCTGACTAGGCGAGAGGGTCCCTAATTGTCACAAGTACCTACCTGTGCCAACTAGAGACCCCCAATTCTAACAGCAACACTGCGCAGCAGTACTACCTGCACTAGGTATCGAGCAACACTGAGCAGCAGCACTACCAGCAGTAGGTATAGAGTAACACGGTGCAGCAACACTATCTGCACTAGGTATAGAGCAACACTGTGCGGCAGCACTACCTGCACTAGGTATAGAGCAACACTGCAGCAGCACTACCTGCACTAGGTATAAAGCAACACTGCGCAGCAGCACTAGCTGCACTAGGTATAGAGCAACACTGTGCAGCAGCGCTACCTGACCAGGTTTACAGAGAGAGCACAGCAGCGCTACCTGCAGCAGGTTTACAGAGAGTGCAGCAGCAATCCTGCACCAGGTTTACAGAGAGAAAACAGCAGCGCTACCAGCACTATGTTTACAGAGAAAGCACAGCAACCCTAAGTGCACCAGGTTTACAGAGAGAGCGCAGAAGCACTATGTACACTAGGTTTACAGAGAGAGCACAGCAGCGCTCCTGCACCAGGTTTACAGAGAGAGTGCAGCAGCGCTCCTGCACCAGGTTTACAGAGAGAGCGCAGAAGCACTATCAGTACTAGATTTACAGGGAGAGTACAGCAGAGCTACCTGCACCAGGTTTACAGAGAGCGCGTAACAGCGCCACATCCACCAGGTTTACAAAGAGAGTACAGTAGCTCTACCTGCATCAGGTTTACAGCGAGTGCAGCAGCGATTCTGCACCAGCTTTACAGAGACAGTTCAGCAGCGCTACCTGCACAAGGTTTATAGAGAAAGCACAGCAATGCTCCGTGCACCAGGTTTACAGAGAGAGAGCACAGAAGCACTATGTACACTAGGTTTACAGAGAAAGCACAGCAGCGCTACCTGCACCAAGTTTACACAGAATGCAGCAGCGCTACCTACACCAGGTTTACAGAGAGAGCACAGCATCGCTACCTGCACCAGGTTTACAGAGAGAGCAAAGTAGCACTATCTTTTCTAGTTTTACAGAGAGAGCAAAGCACCGCTACCTGCACCAGGTTTACAGAGAGTGCGCTGTAGCACTATCTATACTAGGTTTACAGAGAGAGCACAGCAGCGCTACCTGCACCAGGTTTACAGAGAGAGTGCAGAAAGGATACCTGCACCAGGTTTATAGAGAGAGTGCAGCAGCAGTACCTGCACCAGGTTTACAGCGAGAGCACACAAGCACTATCTACACTAGGTGTACAGAGAGAGCGCACCAGCGCTACCTGCACCAGGTTTACAGAGATAGCGCGGAAGCACTATCTACACTAGGTTTACAGAGAGAGAACACCAGCGTTACCTCCACTAGGTTTACAGAGAGAGTGCAGAAGCACTATCTACACTAGGTTTATAGAGAGAGCACAGCACTGCTACCTGCACCAGGTTTACAGAGAGAGCACAGAAGCACTATCTACACTAGGTTAACAGAGCGAGCACAGCACCGCTACCTGCACCAGGTTTACAGAGAGACTGCAGAAGCACTATCTACACTAGGTTTACATAGAGAGCACAGCACCGTTACCTGCACCAGGTTTACAGAGTGCAGAAGCACTATCTACACTAGGTTTACAGAGAGAGCACAGTAGCGCTACGTGCACCAGATTTACAGAGAGTGCAGCAGCGCTACCTGCATCAGGTTTACAGAGAGAGTACAGCAACGCTACCTCCACCAGGTTTGCAGAGAGTGCAGCAGCGCTACCTGCACTAGGTCTACAGAGAAAGCACAGCAACGCTAAGTGCACCAGGTTTACAGAGAGAGCGCAGAAGCACTATCTACACTAGGTTTACAGAAAGAGCACAGCAGCGCTACCTGCACCAGGTTTACAGAGAGAGTGCAACAGCATTACCTGCACTAGGTTTATAGAAAGAGTACAGCAGCACTACCTGCACCAGGTTTACAGAGAGAGTGCAGTAGCACTACCTGAACTAGGTTTACAGAGAGAGCACGGCAGTGCTGCCTGCACCAGGTTTACAGAGAGAGCACAGAAGCACTGTCTACACTAGGTTTACAGAGAGAGTGCAGCAGCGCTATGTGCACTAGGTTTACAAAGAGAATGAAGTGGTGCTACCTGTACTAGGTTTACAGAGAGAGCGCACCAGGACTACCTGCACTAGGTCTACAGAGAGAGTGCAGCAGCGGTACCTGCACTAGATTTACAGAGAGAGTGCAGCAGCGGTACCTACACTTGATTTACAGAGAAAGCGCAGCTGTGGTATATGCAATAGGTTTACAGAGTGAGTACAGCAGCACTACCTGCACCAGGTTTACAGAGAGAGCACAGCAGCGCTACCTGCACTAGGTCTACAGAGAGAGCACAGCAGCGCTACCTGCACCAGGTTTACAGAGAGAACTCAGAAGCACTATCTACACTATGTTTACAGAGAGAGTGCAGCAATGGAACGTGTACTAGGTTTACAAAGAGAATGCAGCAGTGCTACCTGCACTAGGTTTACAGAGAGAGCGCACCAGTGCTGCCTGCAGTAGGTGTACAGAGAGAGTGCAGCAGCTGTACCTGCACGTGGTTTACAGAGAGAGCACAGCAGCGGTATCTGCACTAGGTTTACAGAGAGAGTGCAGCAGTGCTGCCTGCAGTAGGTGTACAGAGAGAGTGCAGCAGCTGTACCTGCACGTGGTTTACAGAGAGAGCACAGCAGCGGTATCTGCACTAGGTTTACAGAGAGAGTGCAGCAGCGCTACCTGCACTAGGTTTACAGAGAGAGTGCAGAAGCGCTACCTGCACTAGGTTTACAGAGAGAGTGCAGAAGCGCTACCTGTACTAGGTTTACAGAGGGAGTGCATCAGCTGTACTGCACTTGGTTTACAGAGAGAGTGCAGCAGCGCTACCTGTACTAGGTTTACAGAGAGAGTGCAGCAGCGGTACCTGCATTAGGTTTACAGACATAGTGCAGCAGCGCTACCAGCACCAGGTATACAGAGAGAGCGCAGAAGAACTATCTAAACTAGGTTAACAGAGAGAGTGCAGCATTGGTTCCTGCACTTGGTTTACAGAGAGAGGGCAGCAGCGCTACCTACACTAGGTTTACAGAGAGAG
This sequence comes from Lissotriton helveticus, assembly GCF_964261635.1. Classification (NCBI taxonomy): domain Eukaryota; kingdom Metazoa; phylum Chordata; class Amphibia; order Caudata; family Salamandridae; genus Lissotriton; species Lissotriton helveticus. The sequence continues at coordinate 295,321,791 of NC_136062.1, read as the reverse complement.
CACAGCAGCGCTACCTGTACCAGGGTTACAGAGAGAACTCAGAAGCACTATCTACACTAGGTTTACAGAAAGAGTGCAACAGCGGAAAGTGCACTAGGTTTACAAAGAGAATGCAGCAGCGCTACCTGCACTAGGTTTATAGAAAGAGCGCACCAGCGCAGCCTGCAGTTGGTGTACAGAGAGAGTGCAGCAGCTGTACCTGCACTTGGTTTACAGAGAGAGCACAGCAGCGGTATCTGCACTAGGTTTACAGCGAGAGTGCAGAAGCGCTACCTGTACTAGGTTTACTGAGAGAGTGCATCAGCGGTACCTGCACTTGGTTTACAGAGAGAGTACAGCAGCGCTACCTGCACCAGGTTTACAGAGAGAGCGCAGAAGAACTATCTACACCAGGTTTACAGAGAAAGTGCAGAAGCACTATCTGCTCTAAGTTTACAGGTAGAGTGCAGCAGCGCTACCTGCACTAGGTTTACAGAGATAGTGCAGAAGAGCTACCTGCATTAGGTTTACAGAGAGAGTGCAGCAGCGCCACCTGCTCTTGGTTTACAGAGAGGTTTACAGTAAGAGTGCGCGTTGCATCGCCGAGTTGATTATGCAGCGAGCGCAATGTAAATTGTTTTATTCATTAAATTACTTACCATACTCCTGTCTGTCGTACGTCGGACTCTACTACCCCTCCACCCTGTCCCTACCGCGCCCCTCAACACTCCCTCAGTGAGCCGCCATTGGCAGCAGCTACCAGGCAGAGCTGCGCTGGGATGCGCTGGGAGGGAAGCAGTTCACTGACAAGGTCAGTGAAATTACTCCTTTCCTGGCGCAGTGGGCTCCATTAAGTAGTGTGAGGGGGAGGACTGGAAAGCTGGGAGGCGGGAAGCGGGAAACGCAGAGCTGGAAGAGGCGGGGTCACAGGGGTCGAGTATGCAAAAAGGGGGAATAAGAGGAAAAAAAGAAAAAAGAGTGCAAAGAAGGAGTGGGAAAAAGAGGCAGAAAGTACAAGGACAGAATGCAGACCAGCCGCAGAGCAAAGATGTTCCCCATTAGCCCACCATAGGAAGAATCCTGAAGATCCTGCTGCCCAGGGCGTCATCGGCCCTAAGGGACATTAGCCAATACACCTGAACCCTGCAGAGAGGTCGCCATGCTACGGTGAAGATGGGTGGCTGGAGGCACCCTAGGGCCTGAAATGTGAGATGTGGCAGGGGTCCCCAAATAATCAAGATGCAGCGATGGACAACCGGCGAACAGGTCAGTAGGGCCGATCAGGGAGCGGAGGTCTGGAATTGGGCCCACAGGCACAGGGCGGAGGGCTGGTGACATGCAGAGCGTCTCTCTGGACTTAACTCGACACACGTACCACAATTGCAGCAGAGAGCTGCACTGGGCAGTGGTGATCAGTGACTAAGCGCCTAGGGCAGTGACAGGAGCTGGTGTTCTCGTGGAGCGCTGTGAAGAAGAGAAAAGCTCCAGCAGATGGGCAGAGGCTTGAGTCTGGTGGGCAGGGCCTGGGTGTGGTGGCATCCTGCGGGTGTGACAAGTGGAGGATGGTCGTAAGCTGTGGCACCTTCCCTGGGGCATGGATACACTTGCAGTGCCTCTGAGATGCAGTGAGGGCCCAGGCCGAGTGTAGCATGCAGAGACTTTCCGCAACATGGCGCTTGAGAGTGCTGACAGTGGGGCATGTAGTAAAGCAGAGACGGGGTCCTGGGGGGGCCTGTGGCCCAGGGATAGAGCAGCACAATGTGCCGGACGGCCTGATCACCCTGAGGTATAGCAGAGTGGGGTTGCAAACCGTGGTGCAGGGGCTGCTGCATTGACGGCCCGATGGGAGGTACCTTGATCAATCCCCCATCCCAGCCCTGGATGGCCTCCATAGGAGGATGGCTTAGTAAATGGAGCACCTTGCACTAATCCAGGCAAACCTTATGGTGATTTTAGTGGTCGTAGAAAACCATAGAAAGCTCACTAAGTGGTAGCTGTGGAGACAAGCCTTCCGGCTTATCCAGAAGGAGTGTTAACTTAAGCAGCTTTCTTTACCAGATCTATTCCTGTAGTGTAGATTACACGAAAAACAACCACACAATGTATATATAAAAATATGCCTATTTATTACACAACACTCAGTAACATATTGCTATATCTCCTACCCGGAAATATAAACACAAATACACAATAATACTTCAATTGCAATAGGTAAGTAACCACAAAATACAGTGGTCTCCAGGGGGAGACCAACCCATATACTAAAAAAGTGGAATGCGAACTGTGACTGACGTCAGGAGTTGAACCAGTAGACTAAGAGGAGCTAGGACACAAGGAACCACCATAGGAAAGTGCCAAGGAACCCCATGGAGGCGGTGTGCTGAGTGGAAAAACAGCTGTGTGTCCAACAGAAGTCAACAGGAAAGTCGCTGTTGCAGTTTTAGAGAAGAAGGACCCTTCCCAGTGGACCCTGAAGAAACCCTGTGGAAGACAAAAGGTTGGAGAGTTACCCCACCCATGCATACACAGGAACCAGGATACCTACACTAGGGTAGCTGACGGCATAGGTGCTAAGTGATGTCAGAAACTGCCGAAGACCACAATGGAGGACTTCAGAAAAGATGCCCCTGGCGAAGATAGTGCAAGAGTCCGGTGGAATCTAAAAGTAGATTCCTGAAGAGGACAACCTGCAAGCAGAGGGAACAGAGTCTATGCTAATTGGAAGTGATCAGGAGGCACAGAAGAGCATTTCAGGAGGAATGACGGTGACTTTGTCACTGCAGCTGTGAGGACCAGGCGAGGCTGAGGAAGACCAGGGGCGGTGCACAAGCTGTTTCACGTCAGTAGTCGAGAACTAGGGGATCAGTGTCTGGCAGGATATACCAATGAGCCTGGGTAGCTGCAATAGGCGTGGAATGCGAAGAAGGAGCAATGTTGGGACCAGCAAGGTCCAAGGGACTCACCACAAGCAGGAGAGTCAGAGCAGGCCCTGAGAAGGCAGGGGAGCCCACTGGAGCAGAAGACCCACAGGCCGAAAGCACAGGAGTTGCAAGAGGACCTCGAGCAGCTCACCAAAGGTAAAGGCCCACCGTGCAGAGGATGCAGTGAGGATGCTATTCTTGGCAGGAAGAGAATCTGGATGCTGGAGCTTCTTGTAGCCTTATGCCGTGGGTACCTCAGTACCATATACTGGGGACCCCTTCCTGTTTGTGAGTGGCTAACCACCTACTTGAAGTAGGTGGTAAACTGCGAGTGTTTTGCAACTACAATTGTGGTTGCAAAACTATTAGACATTGAAGGGAAGCTCCTTCCTAATAGCGAGTCGCAAACCATATTTTACATGTCGATAACAGGTTTCCGACTCGCAAAATAGGATTTGTACATGGGGCAGACTCATTTTGTGACCTGTGTAGGAGAGTAGGGTCTGCTATCCTATGGTCACCCCAAATTTTTGCTTTTTGCTTCACTGGTTTATGACTTAATGTGGCTGTAGGCCTGCTAATCAGATGATTTCTCAATGCAAAGACCCCTGTTCTCATACAAAAGAGGACCAAACATCAGGGATCGTGTGATCCATACACGACCATGGGAAGAGAGACCTAGGGCTCTAGGCTCTCTGTGGGATCTTCCCCCAGTCACCGGGCATCATCCCTGTGGTGGATGCCAGGCGTGTCCACAGACAAGGAAATCCACTGAAATTGATATTGGTACTTCCAGACCATGGATTCAGACAAAATTTACGAATTGTAATAGTACCAATCTTGTCTACCTCATCACTTGTCCCTGTGGGTTGAAATACATAGGGATGACAACCTGTAAAATAAAGATCAGGATCTCTGAACACAAGAGCACAATCAGGTGCAAGCGACAGGCAACCAAAATAACTAATCACTTTCTTGAGGCACGTCATCCATCGACTGCTTTTCAATGGATTGTGATTGAACAGCCTTACATTTCCACCCATGTTACAGACATGTCCAGGTTTCTGTTAATTAAGGAGCAGAAATGGGTGTTTAAATTGGGCACCAATCGTTTGGGTTTGAATGATGATATACCGTGGTCGACTCTGTGATTAATCAACTGTGAGTTGGTGTTCCTGGTTTGTCATCGGTAATTTGACCAGGTAATGCCTTAAGCCATTTATAAACAATAGGGGGTACAACAGTGCGCGTTCAGTGACTAGGTTGAGAGGTCCCTTTATCTGTATACGTCTGATTTAGTGTATACCAACCCTCTCTCTCGCACTAAAGAGGTACCTGTCTAATTAGGCACTTTTTCATATAATTCACACGGCTTTAACGAGGACTTTATCAATACATTATATAGACATTATATGTACAGACACGCGGGCACACACAGAACCTCACGTTTTTTATTCATCAGGCGTTGGAGGCCCGTTAGAGAAATATATGCTGTCCCTTGACAGTACAAGATGTGTTCCAACGTGTACACTCTCTGGTTATACATAAAGTTTGTACACCATCCCTTTCTGTATACGTCTGACTTTGTGTATACCAATCTTCGCTCTCTGACTGAAGAGGTACCTGTCTCTACAGGTACTTGTTCATTAATGCCACACGGCGTTAACGAGGATTTTATCAATACATGATAAAGACATTAGATGCACAAACATGCTGGTACACACAGAACCTCACGTTTTTAATTCATCAGGTGGCGGAGGTCCGTTAGAAATACACGCTGTCCCCTGATAGTACAATATATGTTCCAACGTGCACACTGTCTGGTTATACATAAAGTTTGCACGAAAAGAAACTGCCGATTGAAAAACTGCCGAGTAGCCTTTGTTTTTACCGCAACCAACACGCTATGGTGATAGGCTGGTGACAACATCCTTACAGGCCAATCAAATTCCATGTTTCTTCGAATACTGGGTCATGTACCATGTGACTAGGTGATGACCAATCACACACTAGGATATATTTCCTTTCACCAACACTATCCGCCACCTCCCCGATCGGCTCGGATGCCGAACTTAGGAGTACCGACGGATAGGTAAGGGGCAGGGTCTCCCTGTCTCGCGTTGTTTGTTTTGTTTCGAATATCCTTGCGAGTGAATGCTGAATCTAAGGTCTTGTACCGCGAGCTTGGTTTTCTCTTAATTTACTTTTGAAAAAGACCCGGCTCATACTCTGTTCATCTCTTCTCTTCTCTCTTCTTACCTGAAGAAGTCTACATTTGCCATTGATTGATAACAGCCAGCTTATATGACACAAATTTCGATTACAAGTTAGGAATAGAGGTCACTTTGTCTGGATGTGTACTGACTCGAGATATATAAGTGCTTGATAGTTCGAACAGAGGTAACAATGGCTTTGTGAGCTCTCTTCTTCCTACTCTTAGAGCGGTGCTCCCCTTCTCCTGAGCCGTGGCCAGGTGGGGTGAGGGCTTTACCTCTTACAAGCTCGGCAAGATGGTTGAATTTTTGTTACATTGGTATTTATCATGTTTAACCCAGTGTAGATATACACGACCATAGTGATCATCGCTATTTACATAATGCATGGGTATTTATTATTTAACCATAACTATGGTCATAATATTGTACGCACTTTTAAACTATAGGACACTGTAGGAGCAACCTTCATATGTTTTCTGTTTTTCGCCTTTTTTTCCAGTAATACTTGAGAAGAGGGACGGATAACAATATGAACACCTAGTGTATCAGGTGATCTCTGTATCTGTTGTTTGAATTTGATTGTGTTTTCATTTTCACTTTTGTATGCAGTAGCTATCAGTTAACATTTGGTCCTGAAGAAAGCAATGACAAATTAGTCTCAGATTGCTGAAACATGTCTACCACTTTAAAACATCCAGGCAGCCCATAATATAGTGGCTGTTACTGACTACTTTTTAATCATGGACAAGTGGGTAACACCAGAATAAAGTTATCAGTACCCCCTTATCCTATTTTAGAATCACATTTTTTTCTTTACTTTTTTGAGCACTGCAACATTAGTCACCACTCTTTTTCTAAATATGCTCCTCACAACTTGAGTAGCGAGACCTCATTGTGACCCAACTGATCGGCGGTGGGCTTCCTTTCACCATCTGGACCCCTGTCCGTGAAAGTTTAAGGGCTTTCCTGAGTGTGGTCTTGTAGGAAACCCAAATGATGAAGGGCGGTTTCGTGTGGTGACTGATGGGCATCCTCTCTTGACCATTGTGGGGATGACCTTAGCTAGAGATACATACATTTCTAGGTTGCCTTCAGTGTTTTTGCACCTCGCGTACTTTTCCCTTTTAGACCCTCCAGTATAATGTGTTGTTACAAGTATATGGGGAACATATTGGAGCTAGGTTTTTAAGTTTAAGTTTAAGTTTAAAATATTTATTAAGCGCAGCATACACCTGAGCGGTTTCTTGGCGCTGAGATAGCAAACAGCCTGCTAGGCAGAGGCAGTCGCTAAAGCATAAACTGAAGAGGGGAACAGAGGTTAAGACAGAAAAGCCTGAGTGAATAAAAATGTTTTCAATGATTTGCGGAAAATGGAATACTGGGTGAGAGACCTGAGGTGGAAGGGGAGAGAATTCCAGAACATGGGGGCGAGAGTGGAAAATTTCGAGCCACCCTGTTTCTTTTTCCTGAAGCGGGGGACTGTTAAAAGATGTTGTGCCGCGGAACGGAGGCCTCTGCCAGGAACATAGGCTTTGATGGCTGAAGATATAAAGAGGGGGGCCAGGCCCGTCCTGGCCTGAAACGCCATGCAGCCTAATTTAAACAGGGCGCGTTCCCGAACGGGAAGCCAGTGAAGGGTCTTCAGAAGGGGAGAGGTATGGTGGAATTTGGGGAGACCGAAGGCAAGGCGGGCCGCCTGGTTCTGCACCAGTTGCAGTTTGCGCAGGCTGTACTGAGGGATACCATTGAACAAGATGTTCCCGTAGTCCAGGCGGGACAGGACCAGTGCGGACATAATTAGTTTGAGTGCAGAGAAGGAGAAAAAGCGAGAAATAGAGCGGATAGTCCGGAGAGTAAGAAAGCAGGAAGAAACCACCGAACCTATCTGGGAGTGCATAGTGAGTTTGTCATTTAGCTTGATGCCAAGAGTCTTAACAGAGGGAACTGGGGTAGGGGGAGAACCAAAGGAAGGGGGCCAAAATAGAGAGTTCCAGGGACTGGAGCAACCACCCGTAACCACAAGTTCCGTCTTATCGGGATTGAGCTTCAGGTGGTTGAAGTTCATCCAGTCCCTGATGAATGATAGAATAGATTGGAAGTTAGAAATAGAGTCAGGGGAAGAGGACAGATTAAAGATGAGCTGGAGGTCATCGGCATAGTTATATACCGTGACCTCCAGCTGCTGTAGAGCAAAGATAAGAGGCGAAATGTAAAGATTGAACAGTAAGGGGGACAGAGAAGAACCCTGGGGAACACCGCACTGGACCTGGCAGGGGGTAGCTGAAAACTCCCCAAGATGAACCGCCTGGGTCCGGTCCCTCAAAAAGGACGAGAGCCAAATAAGGGCTGAGCCTCCTATGCCCGCCGCCCTGACACGGGAAAGTAAGATGGAATGATCCACCGTGTCAAAAGCGGCGGACAGATCAAGGAGGACCAGCGCCTGAGATTTGCCTACATCCATACCCTCTCTGAGGGTATCTAGTACTGACACCACCACTGACTCTGTCGAGTGCTTGGGTCGAAACCCAGCCTGACACGGGGCCAACCTCCCATTTTCCTCGACAAAGGAGCTGAGCGCAGATGTAACATGTCGCTCAAGCACCTTCCCCAAAAAGGGTAGAAGGGAGATGGGGCGATAGTTGGCCATCACGGAGGGGTCGGCTCCTGGCTTTTTTAAAATGGGAACGATGGAGGCGGATTTTAGTGATGGAGTGACAACCCCTTGGGCCAGTGAAGCATTAAGGAAGCTGAGAGGAGGACAGGTACAGACAGAATAGACCTGCCGTAAGATGTGTGCCGGGCAGATGTCTGAGGGGGAACCGGATTTGATTTTTGGAAGGAGAGACAGGAAAATTTCCTCAGAAAGAGGGGGAAAGGAATTGAAAAAGGCTGGGGCGGGGGGTGGCAAGGGGTCAACGAAAAGAGGGGAGGGGGGGGAATGTTGGATTTAATTGTCGCGATTTTTCCTACAAAGTAGGAATTCAACGAATCACAGAGTTTCTGGGAGGGGGGGGGTTTGAGTGAGGTCCTGTCGGAAAAAGCCAGGTCGTGAGTGATGGCGAAAATCTCCTTTGGTTGATTCTCGGCCGCCAAGATTTTGGCCGAGAAATAGGCTTTCTTGGCCTCTGTGATGTTTTTTTTGTAAGTCCCTAGGAGAAGGACGTAGCGGGACTTGGAGATGGAAGAATAGTCCAATCTCCATCTGCGTTCTGCCTGTCAAACCGTAAGCTTCAATGCTTTCAGATCATTACTGAACCACCGATTGGCGTCTTTAGGGCGCCTAATCGAGGTGCGCCGAAGAGGAGCCAAGCAGTCGCTTCCATTCGTGAGCCACAAATCGATGGCTTTGGCTTGAGCTGCGGAGTCCAGGCCCGATAAAGAGGGAGAGGAGGCCAGAAGTGAAGTCGTGAGGTCGGACAGATTGACCTTGCCCCAGTTGCGAGCCCATGAGTTTTTGGTGTGAGTAAGTGTCTTGGTCGGGCAGAGGCTAAGGGAAAACGAAATTAAAAAGTGATCGGACCAAGTGCATGGGGTAACCGACAGTGCAGACAAGGGACAATTGAGAGACCAAACTTGGTCTAAGATGTGACCATGAGTATGGGTAGGGGTGTGGACAAGAGAGGTAAAATTAAGAGAGAGGAGGGTTTCTGAAAATTCCTTCGATGAGGCGCATTCTTTAGGGTCCGTCGGCCAATAGTTGAAGTCCCCGAGGACTAGAACCGAGGCATAGTTGACGGCCAGAGTGCCGAGTAAATCTTGAAAGGCCGGAAGAAAAGAAGGGGTTGGTTGAGGTGGGCGGTAGACGAGCACGATGGCTAAGTGGGGGGAGAGAGAGGTGGAACGGGCCACCAAGTGGTGGATTCCTCCCAAGGGGGGTGAGGGAAGAATCTGGAACTGGAAGTCATTACGGGCGATGAGGGCAACGCCTCCATCCACCCGTTTTCCCGCCGGGGCGGTCGGCACGGATAGCGTAATAGGTCGAGGGGAGAGCAGCCAGTAGAGACGGAAGAGAAGATTCAGAGAACCAAGTCTCCGTCAACAGCAGGAGATCGGGTTTGTCCGTGTCTAAGAGAATGAAGAGTTCCTGATGATGTTTGATGGCTGACCTAGTGTTTAGTAGAATAATAGATAACGGGGGAGAGCGGAGGTCAGAGGTGGTTAATGAGAGGGGAGCTGGCGGGGAAGGCGTAGGAAGAGGACAACCTAGTGGGCAGGCATGACAGAGAGAATGACAGCCCATAGTGGTAGTCCGATGAATAGTGCGAGGGTCGAGGGACCAATGACCTTGTAGTAGGGTCAAGTCCGCAGAAGAATATCGGAGAGGAGGACCAGGGGTAGCGGCCCCTAGCCCCGGCCAGCCGCGGACGGGCGCAGACGTGCTTAACTCTGGCGCGACTCTGGCGCGCCTACGTCGCGCCCGCTGCGCTCGTCCGCTGCGCTGACACATAGTGGTCGTTTTAGTAGCCGTGAGGCCAGGGGGGTGTGGCCAAGGAGAGGCCGACCAACAACCCGACCCAAGATGGCGCCCGCAGTCGAAAGCGACCGGCTTCAGGCAGACCAGTAGGTAAGTGTGGCAGGCTTGTAATCAGCGAGCCACAGGGGTGCGATTTTAAAAACTGGGAAACAAGTACAGAGTGCCCTTACTTGTAATCAGCAGGGCGGATAGGGGAATAGTAAAAAAACGATGATGCTCGTGGTCAGCAAGGGCGAGTGGAATTAAAGTTAAAAAAGACTGCAGCAACACATGCGCGCGAGCCCTCTGCCACCGGGCTGCGTGCTATCACTGAAGGAAGGGGGAGGAAGGACCTTAGTAGCCGTGAGGCCAGGGGGGTGTGGCCAAGGAGAGGCCGACCAACAACCCGACCCAAGATGGCGCCCGCAGTCGAAAGCGACCGGCTTCAGGCAGACCAGTAGGTAAGTGTGGCAGGCTTGTAATCAGCGAGCCACAGGGGTGCGATTTTAAAAACTGGGAAACAAGTACAGAGTGCCCTTACTTGTAATCAGCAGGGCGGATAGGGGAATAGTAAAAAAACGATGATGCTCGTGGTCAGCAAGGGCGAGTGGAATTAAAGTTAAAAAAGACTGCAGCAACACATGCGCGCGAGCCCTCTGCCACCGGGCTGCGTGCTATCACTGAAGGAAGGGGGAGGAAGGGCCTTAGTAGCCGTGAGGCCAGGGGGGTGTGGCCAAGGAGAGGCCGACCAACAACCCGACCCAAGATGGCGCCCGCAGTCGAAAGCGACTGGCTTCAGGCAGACCAGTAGGTAAGTGTGGCAGGCTTGTAATCAGCGAGCCACAGGGGTGCGATTTTAAAAACTGGGAAACAAGTACAGAGTGCCCTTACTTGTAATCAGCAGGGCGGATAGGGGAATAGTAAAAAAACGATGATGCTCGTGGTCAGCCAGGGCGAGTGGAATTAAAGTTAAAAAAGACTGCAGCAACACATGCGCGCGAGCCCTCTGCCACCGGGCTGCGTGCTAAATCTCCCTTAGGTCCCAACCACTGGTTTGTATTTATTCCTTCCCAACTGCCTACAAGTGAGGATCAGCCTTCACAGGAAGATGATCTTGAGACCCCTGAAGGAACTGTCCCTGAAGATCTTGAACCTGATCAGGTTGAGTTTCTGGGGACAGGGGGACCTTCTAGGGCAGACTTGGGGTAGGCTCAGTTAACCTGTCCTTCTCTTGAACCCCTCAGACAGCAGGCTGCTGCTGAGGCTGCTGGGAATGCTCAAGGTACCCATAAAGTTTATTGGGATGATGGGCTCCTTTATTCAGAGGGTAGAGACCCCAAGCCTGGTACAACCAGGAGGTTGGTCATACCTCTGCGATTTAGAGGCTTCCTTCTTACCTTGGCACATGATATTCCCTTAGCAGGACACCTAGGCCAGAACAAAACTTAGGACAGACTTGTCTGTCATTTTCACTGGCCTCACATGTCGGAAGATACAAAGGAGTTTTGTCGCTCCCGTGTAACCTGCCAAGCAAGTGGCAAAGCAGGTGGTACCACAAAGGCCCCCCTGATACCACTACCTGTGGTGGGGGTGCCCTTTGAAAGAGTGGGGATTGACATTGTTGGTCCAATGGATCCCCCTACAGCATCTGGGCACAGACTCATACTGGTGGTGGTGGACTATGCCACCAGGTACCCAGAGGCAATTCCACTTAGGACCACAACAGCTCCTGTTGTGGCCAGGGCCTTACTTGAAGTTTTCTCCAGAGTGGGGTTTCCTAAGGAGGTAGTATCTGATAGAGGTGCCAACTTCATGTCAGGATACTTAACAGCTATGTGGAAGGAATGTGGTGTCAACTACAAGTTCACCACTCCCTATCATCCACAATGCAATGGACTTGTTGAAAGGTTCAACAAGACCCTAAAGGGCATGATCAAAGGATTGCCTGAAAAGCTCAGGCGAAGATGGGATATCCTTCTGCCCTGCCTTCTGTTTGCTTACAGAGAGGTCCCACAAAAGGGGGTTGGCTTCAGCCCCTTTGAATTGTTGTTTGGGCACCCTGTAAGAGGACCCCTGTGTTTGGTGAGGGAAGGTTGGGAGTTACCTCTCAAAAAGCCCAAGCAAGACATAGTGGACTATGTACTTGGTCTCCGCTCCAGGATGGCTGAGTATATGGAGAAGGCATCCAAAAACCTTGAGGCTAGCCAAGAATTACAAAAAGCTTGGCATGACCAAAAGGCTGTCCTGACTGAGTACCAGCCTGGACAGAAGGTATGGGTGTTGGAGCCAGTGGCCCCAGCAGCACTCCAAGACAAATGGTCTGGACCCCATACAATCATTGAGAAAAAGAGAGAGGTTACCTACTTGGTGGACCTAGGAACTCCCAGGAGCCCCCACAGGGTGCTCCATGTTAACAGGCTGAAAGCATATGTTGACAGGGCAGACATGGGCTTGCTCATGGCTACAGATGAGGGGCAGGAGGAAGAGAGTGACCCTCTCCCAGACCTGCTGACCCAGAACCCTGAGGATGGATCAGTTGATGGTGTGGCCTTAGATGGCAGCCTCACTGAACATCAGCAACATGACTGTAGACAGGTTTTGCAGTCATATCGACATATGTTCTCCCTGACACCCAGTCAGACTAACTGGTGTACCCATGTGGTGGACACTGGTGATAGTCTTCCTGTAAAGAACAAACTTTACAGGCAACCTGACCATGTCAGAGATTGTATCAAGACTGAGGTGCAAAAGATGCTGGAATTAGGTGTCATTGAGCCTTCAGAGAGCCCCTGGGCTAGCCCAGTGGTTCTGGTCCCCAAACCTCACACCAAAGATGGAAAGCGAGAGATGAGGTTCTGTGTGGATTACAGAGGACTCAATGCTGTCACCAGGACAGATGCACACCCTATTCCAAGGGCAGATGAGCTCATAGACAAATTGGCTTCTGCCAAGTACTTGAGCACATTTGACTTGACAGCTGGCTACTGGCAAATCAGGTTAGCTGAGGAGTCTAAAGCCAAGACAGCATTTTCTACCCCAGGTGGGCATTATCAATTTGTGGTGATGCCCTTTGGTTTGAAAAATGCACCTGCCACCTTCCAAAGGTTGGTGAATCAAGTCCTTACTGGGTTGGATGACTTTTGCGCAGCATATCTGGATGATATTGCTGTCTTTAGCTCCACCTGGGAGGATCACCTGGTCCACCTGAAGGAAGTGCTAGAGGCTCTGCAAAAGGCAGGCCTCACTATCAAGGCAACCAAGTGCCAGATAGGGCAGAGTAAGGTTGTGTACTTGGGCCACCTTGTAGGTGGAGGCCAAGTTCAACCACTGGAGAGTAAGATCCAGACCATAAAGGACTGGTCCCCTCCAACTACCCAGACTCAGGTCAGAGCTTTCTTGGGCCTGACTGGGTACAACAGGAAGTTTGTTAAGAACTATGGGTCCATTGTGACTCCTCTTAATGATCTGACATCTAAGAAGATGCCCAAAAAGGTTCAGGTGACAGAATACTGTCAAAAGGCATTTGATGACCTGAAGAAGGCCATGTGCTCTGCACCTATCCTGAAGAGTCCTGGCTACTGAAGAGAGTTCATTGTCCAAACAGATGCTTCTGAGTTGGGAGTGGGAGCTGTGCTTTCACAACTTAATGTAGATGGTCAAGACCAGCCCATTGCTTTTATTAGCAGAAGGCTGACCCCCAGAGAGAAACGTTGGTCAGCATTGAGAGGGAGGCCTTTGCTGTGGTGTGGGCCCTGAAGAAGTTGAGACCATACTTGTTTGGCACTCACTTCAAGATTCAGACCGACCATAAGCCCCTCTTATGGCTTAATCAGATGAAGGGTGAAAACCCCAAACTGCTCAGGTGGTCCATTTCCCTACAGGGGATGGACTTTACAGTGGAGCACCGCCCAGGGACTGACCATGGTAATGCAGATGGTCTCTCCAGGTACTTCCACTTAGAACATGAAGACACAACTGGTCAAGGTTAGTCTAATGTCCCTGCGTTTGGGGGGGGTTGTGTAGGAGAATAGGGTCTGCTATCCTATGGTTACCCCAAATTTTTGCTTTTTGCTTCACTGGTGTATGACTTAATGATGCTGTGGGCCTGCTAATCAGACCCACAGCCTGCTGTTCTCTCTCTAAATTATTGCCAATGTACTTTAGGTGCATTACGAAATTGGAACTGGTTCACCTTATTGGCCCCTGTAACAGTGTACCCAGGTACCCAGGGCATAGGTGCTTCCAAGGCCTACCAGGGGCTGCAGCACATATTGTGCCACCCCTGGCCTGGCCTCCATATTTGACACAACTGGCTGATCACTCAGCTGGGGTAAGTCGGTGTAACCACCCCTTACTTAGGTGTAGTATGCCTATGCCTAACCTAAAATGGACACATATGTTCCTATCAGCCACTCCTATGGAAGGCCTCATCAATCCTGGAGGCAGAGTGCTTGAAAATACGTGAGATGGTGCTCTGGCATGAGCTGAGCCTGTCTGCAGCTTTCGGAACCATGTCCTTTAGCTGTTCCATGATACTGCCATACCATATACTCTTAAGTGCATTATGAACCTCGCGGTTAAATGCTATCTTTGGTTTGGCTTTATCAAAACATGTCGAGTAAGGTGTCATACAAATTGGAATACTACCTCCTCGCCAGTTCTGGCGACGGGGGTAGCATTCCACCCTTCTAGAGGGACACGACATGTACCTAGCCTGAACCCCGGTTAAAGTTAAACAGAGCCTCAGCATCACAAAATGGATGCTGCCACCACAGACACAAGTCTGACCGCCTGCTGCTGGGAGTCCTTCCAGCGAGGGCAGCTTGGAGCAGGGTTTCCTGCCTTGGGAGGTGCTAGCACCACCCCAGACAGGATTTTGTGTATTGGGTAGGACAGGGCTGAATAGAATCAGACATGCCTGGGGCACACAAGGTGTCCCTGTGCATATGCCAGTTCAAACCGGTGCTGGGGCTTTCCAGACCCAGTCTTGGCGCGAAGCTGGACAAAGGAAAGGGTGTGTAACCACCCCCCTTCCTGGTCCCACCCAGAGGAGGGACCTAGTAGGTGATCCGGCCCCCAGATTTGGAATAGGAGGAGGAGCTGTGTCCTTAGACTTCAGATCATCCTGAACTCGACTTGAAATACAGAAGAAACTTGGACTTCGACATTCTGCTGCACAGAAGACTGAAGAGAATCTCCCTTGTGGCCAAGGAGTGACCACCCTGTGAATACAGGCACCAACCAGCAACTCGACGTCTGCTTTGCCGCCGTCTCCCGCCGGAGCCCGAGCCCAGAGCCTGACAAGACCCAGACTCCCAGACATCTCAGAGCCCAATCCACAGTTCCTGCAAAGAAGAGACCCGTGGAGGCACCGAGAGACGTGGGACCGGACATCTTGGAAGACCCCCAAAGAGCTGACTGCACAGCACCCGAGGCCCCCTCGACGCTGTGCTTTGGGGTTTGAGAAGCCCCAACACCGAGCAGCATTTGCACCGAAGATCAGCCCCCCAGCATCTCCACGATCTGCGTGGGGCCCTTCTGCACTTTGCCACTCGATGCGTCATTCCAGTCACTTGCCACGCGGCTAGTGGCCATCTTGGCGAAGAAAACTACGACTTACACTGCTGGTCTGGTTGCTCCAGACTGGCCCTTGCTCCCCTGAAAAGGAGCACCCGCTCTGACCTTGCTGGTCCGAGTGAGAAGCTTGAATCGATTCCTGCGTGACTTGCTTTTGCCAAGGCCTGTTTGCTCCAATAAAGTTGCCGACACCGCCATCAGCGAGAGCCATCGTGGGACAGCTCGTGATCAACTCCTGGACGTCCTTGACCTCTTCGTGTCCACGTGGCTGCAGAGACAATCTTCACTTCTTCACCTGTTTGCACCTGACATTGCCTGGTTCCTTCCTGGTTCCACAGTAGTCACTGGCTAGTGACTTTGAACATTGTCCCCTCTGCTTTCAGGTCTTCACCTCTTCAGATCCACCCTTGGATCCACCGGAACTCTTCACGACGACCCGCCTGCAGCATCTTCAGCTCCAAGCACCATCGGCCTGCGTGACGAAACCCGACACTACTTCGCACCTGTGCACCCGCTTACTGTGGGTGAGGTAACTCAGCAACGCCGGTGTTCCCACACTGGTGTACACCTCTAGTACCTGTGTCTAAAGTTTTATCCTTGTAGGTCCATCGGAAGGTTCCTTAAACACTAACTTTGTAACTTTTACGCACCATTGACTGAACATTGGTGCATGCGTGCACTTTGAGCACAGCACCCGAGTACCGCGGGCCTTTCCCGACTTCATCACTGCTAGTCTCGAACAGCTCCAGCGATTCCCCAGGCCCTAGGCCTCTTCACTTCCCCCATAGCGGTTCTTATACCACTATTTTAGTATATGGTTTAGGTGGCCCCTAGGGCTCATCCATATTTGTGCAACTTTTGTATATTTAAACTGTGTTTTGTTTTAACGCATTTGCTTCTGTGCTCATAAAGAGTATAGGGGATATTTGTAGAAATAAATCTATATATATTTTCAATATATATCTGTGTGGTGTCCTTTCATTTGGTATTCAAGGGGATTGTGTATGGTAAAACAGCTTGCTTCACATGCCTTACAGAGTTTAGCCTAAGACTGCTTAGTCCATGCTACCCCTAGGATAGCTTGTCTATAAGGTTGACTTTACAACCTCCACCATAAGGGTTGCTTGGCATGATACAAGGTGATCACTAGAACTAGTGAGCATCATATATCAGGCCAACTTCTCACAACCGCAAAAAACGTTCGTACATCTGGCTCTTAGTCTTAACTCTTGTACGAACCCATTTGTCTGTCTTCTTTCCCAATTCTTGGGGAGAGGTCAGATCAGAGTTTACCAGGTACTGGTGCAGTTGTTGATTTGGACAATTATTAAGAATGTGCTCCCTCACTAGTAAAGTGTTCAGTCCTGTGTAATCATGCACATTACTTCCATGAAGCCAGCTTTCCAGAGCCTTAATAGCACTGTCAACCCAGTTTTGGGTGTGTGCCTTCTGTGTGTCCCTAAACGTAACCCTGTATTGTTCAGTGGTTAAACCAACCCCATCTATGAGGACAATCTTCAAAACTGTGTAGTTGTCAGCATCTTCCTCATTGACAGTGAGAAGTTTGTCTCTGCCTTTGCTAGCACAGGAGAGCCATAGGATAGCTCCCCACTGCCCTTGAATGACCTTCTACACTTTACTGGCCCTCTCCAAGGCAGTGATCCATTTATGGATATCATCACCCTCCTGGTAAGGAGAGATTATCCTGCTCAGGTTCCTAGTATCAAAAGATTGCTCCCTGACCCTAGGCCCACAAGTGCGGCAACCATGGGACCCTAGTCCCAAATTCTTCCTAACCTTTTGTACTTCCAGGGCCTCCTATTCAAGGGCCAACTACTTATTATTGAGCCTTATTGCCTTTCTAAGCAGTCCTCCATCAAATTAGAGATGGCGGTCCCTACGGAAGTGTTAGAGGCCATGGAATTTACAGTGGAGGACCTAGACCTCCCCTGAACTCTTTTCGCCATCCCAGGAGGAACAAAGGGCGAACTACCTCTAGATGCCTCTCAAGGTTATCTAACCCATTCCCTGATAGATGAGAGTTTATCGTTGTGGAGTCTTCAAACACCTCCTGGTTAGTCTCAGAATTGTGATCAGTTGGGTGAGCCACCCCTAACCCTTCTTCTTGGACCTCCCCCAACCCAGAGTTATCCTGCTCGTCTGGCCTTCCAGGATTCTGGAGATTCTGGAGATCATACTGCAGGAGCATCTCTAAGAGCTGCTCTTTGTTAGGGTTACTACATGTCTTTTAACTCTCTGGATGCAGCCAGGGTCCTACGTTCCTGGAATTTATAACCACTGTAGCAAGAGGGTTGGGGCTCACTGGCCTCCCAAACTAAAGACATGTTAAACTAGGTGCAGTGTGGGGCAGCTCCTACCTACCCTAGTGAAGTCTAAACTTCCAAAAAGTGGAGAAACAGTTTTGCTAGACCCCCTACTACCAAAAAGAAAAGTTCAGTAGAACTTACTACTTACAAACAGTATTTTATATGTGCCTAACGATAGTAATATTTTTTCTTCTAACCACACCTAGATTAGCTGGTAAAACAGTGCAGACTTAAATTCCACCGCTGCCACCAATGTAGGAGGCTCGCTTAGTATATGGTGCACACTTATTTATGAAAAACCATTCATTCAGATCAGAATAATAAAGCCCTGAAGAGAGTTTGGTGATTAATTACCTGGACTCGAAACGCGTCGGCAAAAGCCTCGTAGTACAACAAGGCGCATTGATTCGTATTTCATTGTAAATCGACAAGCTGGTCTTTTTTCTGTCTAAAAAAACTTCATTGTTTATAATGTATTAATGTTATACAAGTGGTATATGTATTGTGAATTGTTTTTATCAACTTGCATACGTGTTTTGACAAGTACTATTATTCTTTTTTCACTGTATGTAAATTATTTGTCCTTCATAGATATAATTTGATTAATTTTTCACTGTATGAAAATCACTTGTCTTTTATAGACATAATTTATTGATTTTGGGATTGTGGTATGTGAGTAGAAGTTGAAAAGCCAATGGTAACCTTTTTCACGTACAAATACATGTTTAAAAAATAAAAATAACGAATGGAATGATAAATACATTTCCATGATAAACAGAAGAAACGTGTTTATCATTGTTGCTTCAGTAATTGCAAAAACCAAAATATATGAAGGGTAGGCAAATCTTTTTTGTTTATCTTTAATTGGCCCAGCCGACCCTTTTGTCCCGTGGGCTGAACTCCCCTTTTTTTGCTATACACTTATTTAAGTAAAGCACCTTGCACTAACCCAGGCAACGCTTATGGTGATTTTAGTGGTCTTAGACAACCATAGAAAGCTCTCTTAGTGATACTCTACATGCTTATCTATTGTTAAGCAGCTAGTTTTACTAGATCTAATGATGTAGTATAGGTTAAACGAAAAAGAACCGCATGGTTTATATATATAAATATGTCTATTTATTACACAACACTCACTAACACATTGGTATATCTCCTACTCGGAGATATAAACACAAATATGCAATAATACTTCAATTGCAATAGGTAAGTAAACACAAAATAGTCGTCTCCAGGGAGAGACCAAACCATATACTAAAAAAGTGGAATGCGAACTGAGACCAACTTGGACCAGGAGACTCAGAGGAGCTTGGGACACAAAGAACCACCCAAGGTAAATACCCAGGAATCCTATGGAAGCTGGGTGCAGAGGGGAAACACTGTGTGTCTAAAAGAAGTCAACGGGAAAGTTGCTGCTTCAGTTGTGATGAAGATGGACCATTCCAAGTGGACCTTGAAGAAACGCCATGGAAGACAGAAGATTGGAGAGTCACCCCACCCGTGGATACCCCAGGAACCAGGATACCTACACCAGGGAAACCGGGAGCATAGGTGCAATTTACATCGGAAACCGCCGTAGACCATAATGGAGGACTTAAAAAAAGATGCAGCTGGGGAAGATGGTGAAACAGTCTGGTGGAACAGTCTGGTGGATACAAGGGTTGGTTCTTGAAGAGGAGAACCTGCAAGCAGAGGGGACAGATTTTATGCCACTCGGAGGAGGCACGGGAGAGCAATGCCCACTGATTTCTGAAGGTTCAGAAGTGATGACGGTGACCATGTTGCTGCAGCTGTGAGGACCAGGTGACGCTGAGGAGCCGTGCACAAGCTGTCCCACGTTGGAAGTCAAGAATCTGGAGGTCAGTGTCCGGCGGGAGAACCAACAAGCCTGGGCAGCTGCAACAGGCATGGAAAGTGAAGAAGGAGCAATGTTGGGACCAGCAAGGTCCAAGGGGCTCACCACAAGCAGGAGATTCAGAGCAGACCCCGAGCAAGCAGGGGAGCCCACTGAGCAGGAAAAGACCCTAAAGAAGAACCATAGGCCGAAGGCACAGGAATCGCAAGAAAACCTTGAGCAGCTCACCAAGGATCAAGGCCAACAGTGCAGTGGATGTAGTGAGGATGCTGCTCTTGGCGGGAAGAGATGCTGGAAGCTAGAGCTTCTTGTAGCCTGAAGAACTCTTGAGTGCAGAGCCAACAAGCCTTGGCAACGACAAGTCGACGCGGTGCGCAGGGGCTGTGTCCCAGGGGTTAGACGAGGGATACTGGCCTCAGAATTGCAGAGAGGACAGGTCAGGCCTCGAAGGAGTTGCAGACCCACCAACTGTGTTGCTGAGCCTTTTGAAGTCTGTGGGAGTCATGAGCAGCAGACCAGTCAGCTTAGTTGCGGTGCCTACAGATGCAGGGGAGTGACTCCTTCGCTTCAAGGGAGATTACTTTGGGTGTCCTTGATGCCCACAGATCTGTTTAAGATCCTGGAAGAAGCATAGACTTAGATGCCGAAGAAGACTAGCAGAACAGCGAGACCAGGAGCAGCAGGAGTCTTCTGTGATGCAATCTCCGTTCCAGGCAAAGTTTAGCGAAGTCCAAGAGTCTAGACGGTCGGAGAGCGACATGGTTTCAGGTTTGAGTCTTGTCCCACGACAAATCTGAGGACCCACCTATAGGTAAGCCCTTAAATACCCTAGGAAAGGGGTTAGGATGATTCAGGGATCCCTTCCAGAGGAGGGGCTGGACAGGGGGCAGGATACTCCCATTTGCATTTAAGGAATGTCAATTAGAGATTCCTTAAATGCAATTCATGAACCATTTAAAAATTGTGAATTCGCAATCTGGGGCCGCTATTTACCGCAAAGTCTGACTTCGTGGTAAATAGCGAAAACTTAGAAAAATGCACTTTAGTGCATTTTTCTAAGTTGTATGTTACACACACACATGTCCTTTGGACATGTGTGTGCGCAACACCAGTGTACATGAGCATTTCAGGGGTGCTACAGGGTGTCCTTTGGACACCCTGGCACCCTTGAAATCGCTTCCTTATTTGCGATTCGCAAATTGCTAATCGCAAATAAGGAATGACTCCCCATTCATTCTTATGGGCCTACAGGCCCATAGGAATGAATGGGAAAGCCATTCCTTATTTGCGATTAGCAATTAGCGAATCGCAAATAAGGAGGCAGTAGAAATCGCTATAATTATTGCGATTTCTACATGAATCCCGTTTTGCGAGTCTTTAATAGCGATTCCTTAATAATCGCTATTAAGGACTCGCAAAACGGGACTTTGATGAATCTTGGGGCAAATGTTTTCTTCAAAGCAGTCTGGTGGCTCTGGCAAGCACTCCACCCCAGCCCAATACACTAAGTCCTGTCTGGGAGGTGTTCACACCTCCCTGTGACAGGAAACCTAATGCTCTACCTTCCCCTGCTCGAGCTCAGCTCAGCAGCAGGAGGGCAGAATCGTGTCTGGGGTCGGCAGCAGCACTAGCTTGCCGGCAGACCCTGGAAGTCGGTTACAGGGAGCACTGGGGGCTTCCCGGAGGAGCCCCCCAGTGAATGGAATCATACCTCCAACACCGGTAAATGTGTTGGGGTATGATTCCAACATGTTTGAAACCAAACATGCCAGGGTTTGGCAAAGCCACTAGTTAGCCAGTGCATAATGATGGATGGCCACTATATGTATTAAAATGGCTGTACATACTTACAAAGCCTTGAGAATCGACTGCAGGGTTTGTAGGGGTGCCCTGCTCATGCAGGGGCACCCACAGACTTATAACCCAGCACCCCACCTTCAGGATTGAAAGACCTGGCTTAGTGGTGACTTATAGGTTTTAAGTCTAGTGACCTCGGATATAAGAAAACGTGTATCTGTCGTAAGCACCGGCTTACACTGGCTGCAATGGCAGGCTTATAGTCACAGTTTGAGTACTCTACCATTGTTGGCACAATACATGCTTCAGCCTGTGTGAGTCCCCTGGTTTACCTATGCCCTGTGTACCTCAGTATCATATACTAGGGACTTATAAGGGTAAACCATTGAGGGGGGCGTGGCTTGCGCCCGACGTGGATGGCAGCTCGTCCGTAGCTCTCCAGTGACAGCGGGAGCGGAGACGGACTGACGATGCCTTCTCGCCTCATCAGCTGAGCCCAAATTGGAGGAACACCTGTTGGAACTTGCAGGGAATGTTCTCCCAGCCTTGGTAGCTAAAGGTATTTGCTCGTTTTCGAGTTACTCACACAGCGCGGCTCCGGACTTTATTCCGCTGCCATCTTGTGATACTCGGAACGGCGCTCTTCGCGCTTCTCCTCATATCGGCACAATTACCTTTCTCTAAGCTCCGTTTGGCTTTCTCCCCCGGACAGCCTCAACGTTTTCTCTGATGCATTACCAATTACTCCTCTGAGGCTCCCCCTTTTACTTGGCATGCTCGTCCTCTGAGGGTGTTTTCTACTGTGTTCCCAGCCCATGGCCGCCATTTTGAGACGCTGTTTCTCATTCTCCTCATGACCAGCTTTCTTCTGCTCGTATCCACACGCATATATTGCGTTCATTTCTTTATTTTTTTATTTTTTTATAATGCTTGCAAATGGTTTTTCATGTTTCTTTTGCTGTCATTTTTGAGAGAAACTGTTTGCTGGTCCAAGATAAAGCCTTTATTGCTGCTTTCATCGTTTCTCACAGGATTATGTGCTTTCCTTGTTTCTATCTAAAGGCCCTTACTCTGCTGACAGGCTTGGTTATTTCTGGACACTGATAATCTCTATGCCTCTATCTTCACGTCGTCTGTGCCTATCTCACCTGAATGTGACTCTTTAAACTGGCCTATACTTGCACAGTCTCCTGACGTGATTGGAACCACTGCTTTCACCCTATATCTTCTGCGCAACACTGCTTCTTATTACTCTCCTATATTGGACCTCACCTATGGGTAAATTGCTTAAGGACGTTCCTCTTGCTAAAGCCACTGGCCGTAAATTCCTGATTCACACAAGCTCACGATATCAGTGCTTATCCATGGAAGAGTCAAATACCTCCTCACCTCCGTCTGCTTCCCCTAAGCAGACCTCCTCACAGGCAAATGCTTCAACTACTCTTGGTGGTAAAGCTTCCTCCAAGAGGCTAAAGAAGGACCCGCCATCTCCTCCTACGTCAACCTCTTCAGTCACTATGGACTTGCTCCTTGAGGAAATCAGGGCTCTGCGTCCCTTTGTGGAAGAAACTACTACTACTCTTCAGGAAACCACTTCTACTCTTCAGGAACTTTCTAACAAATGGTTATCTGTAGAAAGTCGTGTCACAATGTTGGAACAAAATGTTGACTCTTTAAACGCTTCTTCCTCCAAAGTGGATTCCCTTTGCTCTCAAGTCTCCAGCTTGCACAAACAAATTGAAAATTTGGAAAATAGAAATCGTCGCAACAACCTTCGTATTTATGGCTTGGTGGAAAATTCAGAGGGATCAGATCCAATTTCTTTCTTTAAGTCCTTCTTGCCTAAACTTTTGAAACTTCCAGATAGCCCTCCGCTGAACATTCAAAGAGCACATCGACTGGGTTCTCTGCCGCATCAACCATCTGCTCCTTCAATGAATAAGCCCAGAGGAGTGATTCTTTATTTTCTTGAGTATACTGACCTCTTGAAAGTCCTAGCTGCCGCCAGGGCGTAGAAGAAAATATCTTGGTCCGGAAACACTCTATTTTTTGTCCAGGATTATGCTAAATCAACTGCAGATCGTCGCAAAGAATTTTTGGCATTGAGACCCCAGTTACGCTCCATCTGTGCCAGATATGGCCTCTATCATCCTTGTCTCTTTAGAGTTACCATCAATAATAAGACTACTTCTTACGAAGACCCGCTGAAACTTAAGAGCTTTCTCTACTCCTTCAGTGCTGAATCCATGGATACTGCATCTTCATCTGCTCCTCCATAATATGTTTTAACTTTTGCTGCATTCTTACCATTTGCATCTGTGTTTTTTCTTTCATCTTGTTCTACGATGTACCTCTTACTTCTCCCACGTTTCTTTATTGTTCTCGCAGTTTCATCTTCTTGGTTATATCTCCCTTCCCCTTTTTCTATCTGCTACATTTCCTTACTCTCTAGTTCTATTTCTTCTGGCTACCTGTTCTATTTCTATAATTAACATGTTTTTCTTCTTTTCACAGGTCGTCTTCCCATTTTTCCTCCCTCTCCTATTGTACATTAGTGGCTCGTTGGTGCTGTTTCCCTCCTCGCTTCTCCTCTGTGAGTTCGGATAAGCGTCATTCCCTCGTATGGCCTCCCACCCTCCCTCCCTCCGTTTGATCTACAGTCTATGTAAGTTTTTACTTTTTTCTTTGCCCTTCCTGTTTAATGTTTTATCTTGTCTTACCCTCCTCTTTCCATTTTTCTTTTCTTGTTCTTCCTGCACTTTTCTTCTTGCTTTCTCTCCCTCTATATTATTTTTCTTTCTCTTCCTCTCTGTTTTATTGCTTGATTCTCTTCTACCCGTTCTATTGTTTGGGTTCATTGATGTTCTGTTATTTGTATGCTTTATGTATTATTGTACTATTTTTATCTTGTTACATTCAGAGTTACCTCGTGGAATGTTAAAGGATTAAATAACCCTATTAAGAGACAGCGAGTGTTATCTCACCTGTCTAATTTAAAGACAGATATTGCTATGGTACAAGAAACCCATCTTTCTGATGTTGAATCCTCTAAACTAATGAGACTCTGGGTTGGTAATGTTTTCTTTTCCCCAGCTTTAGGGAAAAGGAATGGAGTGGTTATATTAGTTCACAAAAAGTTCACTGTTTCTGTTATTCAGCAAGAAACTGACTCTGATGGTCGTTGGGTGCTTATAAAATTATTAATTGACAATGTACCTTTGGTTATTTTTAATGTTTATGCCCCAGTAATTGTTGACCACACTTTTTGGCCCCTTATTTCTGATAAATTGGTTTCCCTCGACGATGATTATATCATTTTTGGTGGAGATTGTAATCAAATTCATGATCCCATTCTTGATAGAAAGTCTCCTGTTAAGTTTGTTCACTCCAAAATGCATAATCAATTTACCTCAACCACCCGTCGTAAACCCTTAGTTGACATATGGATACTTTGCCATCCTGATCTTCAAGAATTCAGCTACTTCTCCCCTCCTCATCAGACACAATCCCGCATTGATTACCTTTTTCTTAGTAAATCCTTAGCCCAATACACCCTTGCTTCAGAAATAGGCTCCATCCTTCTCTCTGACCATGCCCCAGTTTTTGTTGATTTTGATCTAGTCCCTTTCACCCCTCCCTCTGGCAGATGGCGTTTTAATAATTCCCTCCTTGCAGATCCCAACTTCTCTGGTCAATTCAGTTCTTTTGTTGCTGACTTTTTTGCTATCAACTCCACCCCAGACTCTTCTCCTACCATAATTTGGGACTCCTTTAAAGCAACCGCTAGGGGTTTCATCATTAATTACGTCTCCCAAAAGAAAAAGAGATTCGAAATACAGTCCTCCCAACTTTTGAACCGAATTAAACATTTAGAACACGCCTATTTTCATTCCTTCTCAGATTCTTCTCTAAAAGAACTCATTGCTGCTAAAGTCACCTTCAATAAATTGTCTACTGATGCTGCTGCATCTTATCTTTTAAAGAGTAGCGCTCGTTATAATGGAGGCCAAAATAAAATGGGTAAGCTTTTAGCTAATTATTTGAAAGTGCGCCGGGATAGAACTCGGATTTCTTCCATAATCGATTCTTCTGGTACTTCTCATTTTAAGGATGATGACATTTTGCAGGAATTTGTCACTTTTTATAAAGATCTCTACACTCCTGAATCCTCTCCGCTTCCCTCTGATTTATCATCCTATTTCCACTCCATCCCTTCTCCTCCTTCTTCCCATGTTGATTTTGCTTCACTTGAAGCGGATATAACCCTTCAAGAAATATCCCACGCAGTATCAATTTTAAAACGCGGTAAAGCTCCTGGTCCCGATGGTTTCTCTATTGAGTTCTACTCTCATTTTTCGAAACTTCTTCTTCCACACATGCTAGTTTTATTTAATTCATTTATTGCAAACGGCTCTTCCCAAGGTACTTTTCAAGATGCTATGATCTGCCTCATCCCCAAAGACAACAAAGATCCTTCTTTTTGTAAAAATTACCGCCCCATTTCCCTTGTTAATACGGATTACAAGATTTTCGCCAAATTACTTTCCCTGTGTATTGATCCCGTCTTACCTGAACTTGTGGGTCCTGAGCAATCAGGTTTTGTGAAGGGACGTCTGTCCTCTGATAATTCCAGAGTTTTCTTTAACATCCTTAGTAAAGCTTCTTCCCTTTCTTACCCTCTTGCAGCCATCACACTTGATGCCGAAAAGGCATTTGATAGGATTAGTTGGGATATTATGTTTCGAGCCCTCAATTGGATTGGCTTTTCACCTAAATTGATCTCACTCATCTCCCTTTTGTATTCCGGCCCTTGAGCTTCTATTTTTGCTAACGGAAAAATTTCTGATTATTTCTCCCTCTCTAGAGGTGTCAGGCAAGGTTGTCCCTTATCCCCCTTGTTATTTATTGTAGCTTTGGAACCTTTTCTCTCTAAACTACGTCTAGATGCCCAAATCACTGGTTTTAATCCTGGCCCCAATCAAGTTAAATTATCTGTTTATGCAGACGACATTCTTTTCTATTGTTCTAATCCTGAGTCCCCCCTTCCTGCCTTTTTGCTACAAGTTGACGCCTTCTCGCGGGTTTCAGGTTATCGTCTCAATCGGGACAAGTGTGAAGTTTTATCTCTAAATATTCTATGTATGCGTCATTACTTTGATCACACTGGTTTCTCTTGGCAGTCGACTAAAGTAAAATATTTAGGATTGTGGTTCTCCCCTTCCATATCTGACACCTTGAAAGCTAATTTTGATTATATTACAAAAAAATTGAACGACTCTATTACTAGATGGCACCCCCTCTTTCTCTCATGGTGGGGTCGCTTGGATTCCATCAAAATGATGTTAGCCCCTATCGTCCTATATTCGCTTTCCATGCTTCCTGTTCGTATACCCGGTTATTATTTTAAACGACTAGATTCACTCTTGATGAAATTTCTTTGGAAAAATAAGCCTCCTCGGATTGCTTTGTCTTCCCTTAAAAAAGATAAACAATATGGAGGTCTTAAGTTTCCAGACTTTAAGGCATACCATTATTCTTTCAACCTTAAACAAGCCTCTCGCTGGCTTTCCACAGATACTCCTACTTATCCTCCAATTTGGCTGTCCCTGGAGAAACCCCTCATTTCCCCGTTTGCTTTTTTGGAGGTTCTTGCTTTTTCCGTCAGCGTTTCAATCTTGAAATCCCCTGTCATTGCTCACACCCGTTGCCTCTTATCACCCCTTTTACTCTCTTCTTATCCTTCTCTTACTTCTTTATCTCACCAATCCATCTGGCACAACAAGTTGCTTCGTATCAAGAATCGCTCCTTTTGTTGGAAATCTTGGCAATCCAAGGGTTTATCCTGGATCTCCCAACTTCTGTCACATAACGTTCCTCTTTCTTTTGCAGATCTTCAGACTCGGTTTCTTCTTCCTACTTCCTTTAGAAAGCAATATGATCTATTACTTCCTGCTCTTCTTCAATACATTCAATCTCTTCCTTCCTCCTCTGATATACCCTCCGCTTACTCTACCATTAGCCCACTTTTGGTTTCCTCTCCGCCCGCTTCACATTTTTATAAATGTCTTATGACTCTGCCTCATCGACCCAAATCAAAGACTGAATTGGCCTGGGAACGGGATTTGTCATTATCCTGGCCTGTCTCTTTATGGGATAAGTTATGGTTAAAAATACACAAAACGTCTAGAGCTGCTAATACTACCCAAACTCTTTACTTTTTATATCATCGTTTACTTTTTACTCCACAGAAGTTGGCCACTTTTTCCCAGGATCTTTCCCCTAATTGTTGGTCCTGTTCCTGTCAACATGCAGACCTACTTCACATGATGTTTCATTGCCCCAATATTGCTCCCTTTTGGCAATTAGTCTGGTCCCGCTTACACAAGATTTTTGGTTTTACACTCCCTTTCTCCCTTCCCAATGTCCTTTTGGGTTCCTTATCACCTGACTTATCACTCTCCCCTTCTCACTACAAGTTGCTTGACTTGTTTTTAGCCATTGCATTTCATCTCATTACCTCCAACTGGAAGGATTCTACTAAAGTTAGTTATTCAGCTTGGTGGAATGCTATTTGCTTTCATCATAGACTTGATACAAATTATGTTACCCCCGTTTCCTTAGCTGTTAAGCGAGATATGTTATGGATTCCTCTTACTTCCTACCTTTCTAAGACTTCTCCCTCTCTTCATAAGGTTACTGCTAATCACCAGAATCCATCTGATGATGTTCACAAACCGCCATGATGTTTCTTATTTTTCTTTTTACTTCAATTTTACAATGTTTTTCGCTTATTTATTACTTGCTGTCTATCTTATATCCTTTATTTATATTCATTAATTGCATACAATGTTATGTTTTATGAATTATCATACTCATTTTCCCCCTTTTATTTTGTTTCTTGCTCCCTCCCCTGTTTTTCTCTCTCAGGACTTAGTTATAGCTGTTTATTTATTCCGTTTCATTATACCTGCTTACATTTTATTGTGTAGCCTTTATATCGCTCATGATTGATTGTATTATTCTTCTATATTTTATACTATGTTTTTGGTTTCAATAAACTTGAACTTAAAAAAAAAAACATTAGCCAATTGTGTAGG
This sequence comes from Lissotriton helveticus, assembly GCF_964261635.1. Lineage (NCBI taxonomy): Eukaryota > Metazoa > Chordata > Amphibia > Caudata > Salamandridae > Lissotriton > Lissotriton helveticus. The sequence goes on along the minus strand of NC_136062.1, from coordinate 295,293,569 downwards.
TACAGAAGTACTTGCCATGGTCAATTTTAGGGAAGAAGCACGGTAACTGGGGTCCTGATTAACAGGGTCCCAGTTAGGCTAGTCAAAAACACACTAACACCTGGTAAAAAGTGGGGGTAACCATAATAGAAGGAGGTTCTGGCCTTGGGGGCGAGGCCTGGGTGTAGAGGCATCCTGCAGGCATGACAAAAGGAGGACAGTGTTATGTTATGTTATGTTATGATAATTTATTCAGCGCACAGCTGCTCCAGCGAAGGAGCGTCCTGGCGCCTGACAAGGTACCCAACACAACAACAACTAAAAACAGTGGACTAGGAGAAGCAGGCTCAAGGAAACAAAAAAGTCTTCACAGCTCTACGAAATAAAAAGAGATTGTCGGAAGCTCGTATCTTTAAAGGAAGAGAGTTCCACAGGACCACAGCCCGAACTCGGAATGAGCGGCCTCCAGCTCGGCTAAGTTTAAACCGAGGGACCACTGCTAGATCCTGACCTAAAGATCTCAAGGAGCGAGCCAGGACGTAAGTCGTTAAGAGATTCGTGAGAATCGGGGCAGAGGAGCCTTTAAGAATTTTGAAAGACAGGCAGAGTACTTTAAATTGAATCCTCTGCTTGACTGGAAGCCAGTGGAGCGAACGTAGAGTATTGGCAGCGGAACAACACCTGGGCAGGCCCACCACAGCCCTGGCTGCCGCGTTCTGGACACGCTGCAAACGTGCAATTTCTGCTTGGTTAACCCCAACCAAGAGAGAGCTAGCGTAATCAAGCCGAGAGATCACCGTTGCTTGTAGTACCAACTGCCTGGTAGAGGCATCAAAAAATTTCAGTGCAGGTCTTAGACCTCGCAGAATGCCAAAACAACTGGCTGCAATTCTCTTGGTATGGGAGACAAAACTAAGGGCGGGATCTAGCCACACTCCAAGATTTTTTGTCTCCATTACCGGAGTCGGGTAGGCCCCAGTTCCGGAGGCCACCATATGTCGCCCCAGAGTTCCGATTTCTTGCCGATGATCATTATCTCGTTTTTTTTTGCGTTCAGCTGGAGATAGTTGGAATTCATCCAGCTGGCAAGCGCCCTCAGCCCATTCTGGAACCTAGGGGCATCCAAGTCAGCGTCCCCGCTGAGCGTGACCACCAGCTGAGTGTCGTCAGCATATGAGACCATAGTCAGGCCCCACTGCTTGACGACATCAGCCAGCGGCCTCACGTACAGATTAAATAACGTGGGACTCAGCGAGGATCCCTGCGGGACCCCCTGGTCCAGCGGATGGAAATTGGACTGATGGGGAGGAATAGCTACGCAAAAAGTTCGATCGGCCAGAAAAGAGCGGAACCACTGGAGGGCAGTCCCTGAGATACCAGCTTCTTCCAAGCGCTAGAGAAGGATATTGTGAGAAACGGTGTCAAAGGCGGCGCTAAGATCTAATAAAACAAGCGCTGCCGTTTGACCCGAATCCAACACCATGCGCAGATATTCCACCATGAAAAGAAGGGCTGTCTCCGTGCTGTGGTCAGCACGGAAACCATTCTGCGTAGGGTCTAAGATGTTTGCCCGCAGAAGGTAGTCAGAAAGGACTCTATTCACATGAGACTCCGCTACTTTCGTCGGCCATGGAAGAAGGGATATCGGAAGGTGGTTCTCTGGTTTGAGAGGATCTAAACCAGGCTTCTTAAGAATTGGCGTAACAACCGCATGCTTCCAACTGGCAGGCACCATGCCCGTAGAAAGCGAGAGGTTAATCAGCAAGCGCACCGGTAAAAGATCAAAAGACGACGGGTCCCTGAAGAGAGCCGGTCTCAAAGGATCGGCCGGAGAACCGGACTTAGTCTGTTGGGCCAATTGATTAAAGACCTCAAGCGATAGACAGGGGAAGGTATGCAGTACCCATTGTTCCTTGGGCCTAAGAGACGGTCCGATGTCCAGGGTTGAAGTAGGAAAGGAACGACGGATGCCTTGGAACTTCTCAAGAAAAAAGTTTGCCAATGCCTCACAATGTGCAATTGAACCAGTGTCATTAATGGGAGCCTTTTTTGCCATCAAATCTTTAAGAGCCTTAAAGATAGATTTGGAGGGATTAGAGCTGTTGCGGAACTCGAGAGAATAAAATGCCGCCCGTGCTCTGCAGACCGCGCAGTGGTAAGCTGTGGCGTGACCCCGGGGGCCTGGAGACCTCTGTAGTGCCCCTGAGATGGAGTGAGGGCCCGAGCCGAATGTAGCATACGTATTCTTTCCGCAACATGGCGCATGAGAGTGCAGACAGTGGGGCCTGTAGTAAAACAGAGAGGTGACCCTGGGGGGTCCTGTGGCCCAGGGATAGAACTGCATAATGCACTAGACGGCCTGACCACCCTGAGGTAAAGCAGAGTGGGGGTGCAAACCACGACGCAGGGGATGCTGCACTGACAGCTCATGGGGAGGTACCTTGATTGTTTCCCCGCCTGGCTCCAGACAGCCCCTGATGGGCATTGACTATCCTACCTGGTGCTGGGGGCAGAATGGCAGAGTGGGCCCTACTGATGGAGATGCAGGCCCTGACTCCCCCTGGTGGGCATTAAGTCGTGCGGCGCCAGGAGACAGTCAGTCGTCAAGGCATGGCCCAGCAAAGGAGCACTAACATAGGTGCACAAGACGAGTTGGGCGGAGTTAAGCTGATGAGGGGCTCACCTCTCGCTTCTTCCATCGGCAAAGACGTGCAAATGTAAGTGCTGCTGAGCACTCCTGGAGCGACAACTCCATGTGGAGGACTTGGACTCTCTACCGCCCCTGTCCAGGCTCAATTGTACAGGATCTTGGAAGACATTGTGGATACTAAGGACACCCTCCAAAGTCACATCACTACAGTGTCTGCAGAATTGGGGCTGCTGCGTGCGGACCATCATAAACTGCCCGTCAGGGTTAAAGGGACTGAAGCACACATTGAGGAGCTTTGGGCGAGTCAGAAAGCGCTGCCTTCACAAGTAACAGAACTGGCTGAGAGAGTGCAAGTATTGGAGAACCATGCTTACGATGCAGAGGGGCGCAACTGCTGCAATAATATTAATTTAATGGGTCTCCCCGAGGTCACTGAGGGAGGTGATATTGTGGCTTACCTGGAGCATTGGTTGAAGACAGAGGGGGCCCCAATGCGGATGACTCCTTCTTCGCATTGGAGATGGCGTACCAAGTGTCAGCCCGCCTACATGCCCCAGAAAAGCCACCTAGACCAGTGGTGGCCAAGCTACTCCATTATAAGGACAAAGATGTATTGCTGCAGAAGGCATGCTCAGATTGCTCTCTACAGGCGAGGAACAGTAAAGTGTCATGCTTCACAGACTTCACTGCAGTGGTGCAGTCTAAGAGAGCCTCCTACTTGGAAGTGAAGTGGGCGTTGCGCAATGAAGGGCTACAGTACTCATTGCTGTTCCGGGCATTGCTCAAAATAATGTTAGATGTCAATGCCCACTTTTGCACTAATCCGGCGGAGGCTTGGAGAAGCTTACAGGCCCAGGAACCGCCCAGAAGAGGACCGGACTGGGGGCACTGACACTAATCGCAGGTAGAGAAAGGTTACCTACTACGCATACCAGCAACTGGTGTTAAATAAACCAACAAGGTCCCACACGGAGATGGACAGGGCTGGGGTGCTCCTGGCAGTGGCGGTGATCACCGTACACATTGCGGCTGACTCAGTCAGAAGTGAGTACTCAGAACAACGCTCTGAGCAATCGGATTCGGAAAGCTCAACTCTCGACAATGCTGGCCTTCCGGTCGTCATGCCACCCACACCTGTGGAACTCCTCTGAATACTGAAAATACTGATAATGGGTGCTGCAAGCCCTATGTGGCTTGCAGCACCGCAGAGCCACATGGAGGGCTCTGCGCTGCTGAAACAGCTGCAGCCTACTGCCTGACCCAGCCTGCTGGTATCCTTTGTTGTTATTTGCCCCTTACACGTGTAGGCGGGAGGGGACCTGTTACTATGTGCTGTCCGGCTAGAGGGAGGGGCCTATGGAGCAGCAGGGAAAGGAGAGACATGGAATGCCCAGCCTCCTGGACTTGTTGGAGCCACCCCCCCCCCCCCCTTTTTAAATGCCTTTGTTTGTGATGGGGGCCTTGAACTGCTCCTGCTGGCAGGATGTCCCCATGGGCAGGCAAAATACACTGAGGCCGATGCCATGCTGATTCCCGCCTATGTACTTGTCCTACTTTACTAGGCAATTTAGGGGGCTGAGTGAAGCCATGATTGTACCGCAGTTGTTTTTTTTTACAGTTTGGATGGACAGTCATTGTTGAACTGCCCTTGGGACTGGATGTTTGGAGATTGTCTGTCGGTTTTCTGTCTCATGGGTTGACTGGCATACTGAGTTGGAAGCTGTGGTAGCAAGGAGGGGTTCACCCTGGAGGCTTTGATGGGGTGAGCACTGGTAGACGTACGTAATGGCTGACACACGCCGAGGTCTCATACTCCTGACATGGAACATTCGGGGAATGGGGTCTGCGGCTAAGCGCCACAACATACACAGATACCTTAGATGTAGCGGGATGCGCATTGCTATCAAACAAGAAACAAACCTGATGGGGTTGCGATCATGCAATTTCAGCACTGCTGGAGGGGGAAGATATTTGTGACAAAGTACTCAGCCTACAGGGGCTCTCCTCTGGGTGCAGGCACGGGTCCCATTTGAGGTGACAACCACAATAGGTAAGGAATGATGATATGCGTTGGTTACAAGCAGACTTTATGGCACACATGTTACTCTGAGAAGTGTATATGCACCTAACATGACCAGGTCACATTCCTCCATCCATTCTCCATGCCTCTTGGCCACCTGGACGCTGGTGCATTGATTTTAGGGTGGTGCTTTTATTATGCACTTGATACAGAGCTTAATCGCTCAACTCTGCCTTTGCCTGGAACGGTGGCTGATAAGCTGGCGGTGAGACTCCGGGTTTGATTGCAGACTTGCAGGCTCGAAGATGTCTAGAGGACCAGATATGGTGATGCGAGGGTCTACTCCTACTACATGCACATACACCAATGTGCAGTTAGTTTGATCAAGGCGAGAGTGCATCTTGCCTTGATCAAAACATCTGCTTGAACCTTCTGAACCAAAGTGTGAGCATCTAGGCCACTCTTTCTTGGATCATTGCCCCTTATTGATGAGCTTTCAACCTATTGGGGGGAAATAGGACTTTGGGGGGGTGGGGTTCACATATACTAACACCTTTCCAAACTTAACCACACTGGGGAAAGCGATGAACATTGGCCTTGGTGGGGAGAGGGGAGTGTTTACTTTACTATTCCCACTTAATCACTTTAAATAAAGAATTTTACCTTGGCAGAGTCAGAGTTACAATTTCCATTCCAACCTGAGGCAAATTGTTGAATAAGCTGGACTTTGGGGTGTCAGGTTTATTATTCCCACACCAAATTGAAGCACATTGTTGGCCTTAGGTGGGATTAGATTTACTATTCACACTCCAAATGTAACCATATTGAGGAATATGTTGGATGGTTGGAAGGTCTGAATAACTATTGACACTCCTAAATTAACAACACTGGGGAAAGTGTTGGACTTTCGGAGGGCCAGATTTACTTTTCCCTCTCCAAACTTAACCACATTGAAGAAAGTGTTGGGAACTCGAGAAGTTAGATTTAAAGTCCCAGTTCAAACTTAATAAAATTGTGGAAAGCGTTTGACCTTCAGGGTGCAAATTTAGTTTTTCCACTCCAAACTTAACATTGAGAAAACGTTATCCTTTGAGTGGGGGGATGGAGGGGTAGGGGAGGAGGAGGGGGTTGCAGATTTACCATTCCCCTCTCCAAATGTAACCACATTGGAGAAAGTGTTGCTGTTGGCGGGGATGGTCATATTGACTAACCCCACTTCAAACTTAACCACAATATAGAAAATAATGGACTTTGGGGAGAGTGATTCCCCTGAACAATCAAATTACAATCTTTACCACAACCTACTCAAGAAATAAAGTAGATTTTAAAAAATGCTAAAGTAAATCCAATTTCTTAAAATTAAAAATCTCAAAAACACTTATACCTATTAATAAAAAAGTATTTCAAAACTAAATAAATATTTTTTATGCAAATTATTTAAGAAAAAAATAAAAAAATTATTAAAAAATCATTACAAAAGAAACTTAAAATGTTAAATTAATTACTATATTTTTCCACATCCAAGTCTTAATTATTTTTTTTAAATCAAATACACATAAAAAATGTACCAAACCAAAAGCAAATGCAATGTTTCACATTTATAAAAAATAATACAAAAATGATATTAAAAAATGCTTCCCACCCAATTCTCCTACTAACCTTACAGCTCCTTAACAAATGAAGTAAAAAAAATATTATAAAAATATTTTTTTTAAATACACAATTAACTTAATAAATAAAATAACCATTACATATCATGGTATTTGATAAAACAATATCAAATATAATATTTGAAAATATGTTAAAAACCGATATTTTCACACGCAATAGTAGATACCACAATAAAATAGACAACATGTTATTACTGCAATGATATTAATGACTAATGATATTTTTCAATCAATATTAAGGTTGTGCACTGTTGTACGACTTCCATTATCAGGGTCTAGGTGTAAGACTCATGTTAGAAGATGTTATTATAATGGTCCCATTCTGAGGGTATTGGGATAAAATCCTTCATGTTTCTATTATTATTTCAAGACTCTAGTTTTCTGGACATGGTTTAACAGCCCGAGCGGGATATAGATGTAAGTAAGATCCTTAATTTCAGGCTATAATAAAATGAGTACTGTTTTCCGTGTGTTGTACAGCACAATTTTAGAAGACTGTAAAGTCCCTCAACCTCCAAGCGATGTAACTCAGGGTGTTGTAAGACTAATTCTCAGGGCCTTATTTAGAGAACTCTGGTATAATTGTAATGAAAAACACCATCCTTTAAGTTTTAAGTGTCCCTACCTGGACCCATCATGACTCCATGGTGTGAAAGACTGTCTTTGCCCCCTCAGAGTGGTGTAACACTCCATGACCTAATATCCCCTCCACTCTGGGCATTGTGACCCCTGTTAGCATGGTATAATTTAAAGAATGGCATTAACACTCTATTGAAATACTCCATCCTTGCCAGCTTACAAGTGCACAAACTTTGCCACAAGTAGGTTACAGATCTTCTCCATTTGTCTGAGAGAGTTCTAAGGACATCTTTCCGGTTGTTGTGATCCCTATCCTTGGGTATGTTGAATGTCACCCCAGGGCTGCAAATCCTGGACTTTGGGTACTCCAAGACACTGCCCCGTGGTGCTGTAAGCCCTCCATTCTGGGACTGCTATAGGTTTCATTGTCATGCTTCTGTAAGACTGGTCCTCGTTGTGTAGTAGGACCGCTCACTATCTAGGTGCTAAAACACTCGTTTTTCAGGGTGTTGTAGAACCCTCTTTTCGATTATGCAAGGTCTCTGCTCTTGATATTATTCCAAAACCAGAGCTTAATTTGACCCGGTGGTTTCTGGTGCTCGGCACCAGTGCTTATTTATCAACACTGGCCATGTGACAGTCTGCCACATGATAGTGTTGTCTGGCTAATTTATAGATGACCACAACAACCAATAATAATTGATTCAATATAAATGAATACAAATGACTATTACCTGCCACCCAAGTCAATCTTGTAGCTTTGGGGGCCTGGAATACTCTGAATTGTCACAATTTTAAGAGTGTGATGGTCAGTAGTTGAGTTGTTAGGCATAGGCAGCATGGCAAGGACAATGTGTTGTACAAGCTGCAAAGGCCTCCTGACGAGAGCCCGGGACCTTATGTTTTTTTACAAATTAAGCACTGTGTAAAACCCACCCTGAGGGTGCTGCAAGCTCTCCTCCTTTAGGGTGGTGATATTTGGACCACATTGAGGGTATGGTTGGACCTCCGTGCTTGGGGATTACAATAATAGCACATCTTATTCTCAGGGAATGAGCTTTAAATGGGCCAGAACTGTCAGGTACTGAGTAGCTGCACTTCTTTATTTTGAGAGGGAGAATAGGTGCACATCTCAGCACCTGAAGAGTAGGGCACTTCCCAGAAGCTAATAGGTACCCCGGTATGGGGTCACTGCACTTCTATTTTCCCATCCAAGCACTGGGTATGTTTTACAATTCATACCATTACTATTTGGCCGAGTCCAAGTACCATCTAATTCATACAACGCCCCCACCTCGCATATAGCTCCGTCCTCAGGGTGCTGCACGACATGTTCACAGGGTACCATTCAAGACTCCCGAACGCAGTGTGTTTAAATATAAAGTCGTAAGGGCTGAATGTGCCCCCTCTCTATTCGAGACGTGCACCCCACTATCGGCACGGACTGTCAGAGTTGTCATACTGAGGGCCCTGTCAGGACACTCACTGCAAGACTTGCACCCTCAGGGCGCTGTAAGCACCATTCTCAGGGGCGCGTAACCTTCCTACCCCCGCCCCTCGGGGTGCCTTATATCCCCTTGCCACCCTGTAAGGTGAGACCCACCCCCCGCGGCATGACACTCCGGTTCTCGGGGTGCTTAATCTCCATTTCCACAGTGACGTAAATGCCACGCTCGTGGCCGCATCCCGGGGGTGGAAATCTCATGCTAAGAATCCAGCTATTCTCAGGGTGTCCGAAGTCCCATAGTTAAAGCATTATTATAGGACGCACTCCCCCACCCAAAGGCAGGCACCCCCAGGGTCTGCGAGTCCCACCCTCAGGGTCTTAGAGTCCCACCCTCCGGGTCTGTGTGACACCCTGGGCTTCCCTCAAGCCCCACCCTCCGGGGCAGCTCGAGGCGAAGCGCCACACCCCCTCCCCCCTCGACCCGTCCTGGCCGAAGTTTAGAAATAGCGGCCCCGGCCCCCTCCACCAGCCCTCGGCCCCATATATAGTCACATCCTCGGTCAAATGTTTGACGGCAGCGAATGGGCGTCGGGGCCCGGCGGGCGGGGGGCGGCGGGGGCCGGGGCCAGGCCGGCGCTTCCAAAAAAGTCTAGCGCCCTCGGAATGCGCCGGCCCCCCCTGCCGCCGTACTTATAGTGCGGGAGGCCCGCCTGGCCCCGCACTCCGCTCCCGCCTCCGCCGCCGCAGCACCAGCCGCACCGCGCTCCGTTCCGCTCCCGCCGCCCGGCCCACCACACCCGCCGCCGCCATGGACGCCATCAAGAAGAAGATGCAGATGCTCAAGCTGGACAAGGAGAATGCCATGGACCGGGCAGAGCAGGCGGAGGCCGACAAGAAGGGGGCCGAGGACAAGAGCAAGCAGGTCTGCACCCACGTATCCCTCCGCCGCCGGCTAGGAGAAATAGTGCGCCGGGCAGGGGGGCGCTGGGGACCCCGGCCGGGCTGACAAGCCACTTAAGGAAAAGTTAGGCGGCTCACAGCCTCCACCGGCGCGATCCAGTCAGCAAGCATCCTCGCTGCAGTTAAGCACCCTAGCACCATGGTCAGGTCCCAAAGACGTCTTTACTGGCTGCTTCTGTGGTCTGGATGGAGCCCAGCACCTAGAGTCTAAATAGTGGATTTTTATCACTTTACTGGTTCTATTTCTTCTTCTTGTTTTTTTTATAAATGGACCCAGGCACCTAGAATACGTTTTGGGATTGTTTTCCACGTGGTGTGTTTCTGGCAGAATATTGGGATACTCTAAAAGTCTTCAATTTGTGATTCAAGAGTGTGAAAGTGTATAATCTGAGATACATTGCACCAGTTTTGGCTGTGCTTAGCTCCAGAAATGGAGAAAAATACAATTATATATTGATGTCATCCCGTCTGCGAGTAACTATGGCAGTGGACCGTGCGGATTGGGGATTCGTACACTTTTTTATGTGCCTGTGGTTAGCTGTGCACTTTAAGTGCCTGTGGTTAGTTGTGGCAGATGAATTCGATCTGTTGGAATGTGTGTGATTCACCCCCTGGTTATAGGGAAGGCAGACCGGTCTGTGGGATGTACTCATCTCATCCTGTCTGTGGAAACCTTTTTTGGTGAAATATATTTCAGTTTGGGTGTAGTCTCCCTTTCAGGTCTCTGGTGATAAAGGGTCCTGCAGACGTTTATTGACCAGCAGCCCCCCACCGGCTCTCCCTCGCAGGGTTGAGGGGTGCCGCGTACATGGATGCGCCCGCCCTCTACAGCTTCGCAGTGAGCGCCGGGGGTGAACATGATTTATTTCCCATAAAAGGCGTTATTCCGAGAGTTGCAAAGTCAAGTCTTTGAAAATAGATGTCCTTTTCGATAGAGTGCCCTCTGTTGAGGAGGGGGTGGGATCCTGTAACATGTATAGCGCCTACCACTCCTGACCATGCTTGACCGGTGTGTAACAGGGTCGCCGCCTCAACAGAGTGCACTCTATCTAGAAGGCCATCTGTTTTGCAACGACTTGACATTGCTGTAACTCGAAGCGGCAAGAATAAAAGAATGTTCCTGGAAAGAGAGATCTAGAAAGTTGGGTGTTTGTAGGGGGGTCCGCCCCCTCGCTTGTCGTTTCAGCTTTACTCTTTGTAGCCCCCCAGGGAGTCGTTGTTCAGCAGCAAAATCCAATATCGACAAGGGGACAGGAATTCCCACGAACCGGATGTGAGGCTAGAAAGGGCGGTGGGCGAGCGGCATCCCTGTGCGGGAAGTCCCAGGTGGGGGGACGTGGGTGGGGGTTGTGTGGTAAGTGAAATGTGGGGAGGGGGGGGGGTCTTGTATGTGCGAAGAAGGGGAGCCCTGTCAGTGTGTTTCAGGAGAGTTCTTTGCGAGGAGGGGAAGCCATGTGTGTGGAAGAGGGGGTCTGTGATTGTGTGTGAAGGGGGCCCCTTGTGTGAGGGGAGAGTAGCCCTGTGTGGGAACTTCCGGATGGAGTGGGGATGTAGAGGGGGGGCGCTGCGTGGAACCGGTGGGATCTGTGCTTGCGAGGAAGGGGAGCATTTGTAATTGCATTTATATATGCCTGTCTACCCCTGAGAAAGCATCCAGGCGCTTTTCGGCGAGTAGCACGCTACTCCTGAACCTAAAAGGATTAGTGGTGAATTACTATATGGTTCTGTGCTTGGGGTGAAGTGTCTGAGAAGAGATGGGTCTTCTGTGTGGGGAAGCAGCCCCGTCTAGGAAAAGAGAAGAGTGTATATGACATCCTAACAAAATACATTAACCACGAGATATGTGTAAGACATCGCTATATGGCACACAACCCTGTGATGTGTTTAACATACAACACCTCAGAAAAGCTACTCTTGTGTTTGCGTAGAGGATCACAGGGTGTACCATAACCATGGGTTATGTGCAGGGATCACCACAGTGTATTGTAACTATGGGGATTGTGTAGGGATTACCAGTGTGCACTGTAACTGTAGAGTAAGTGCAGTAACTATGGCAGGGTAGTGATTACCACAGAGTGCAGTAACTAAGGAGGGGTAGTAATTACAATAGAGGGGTAGTGATCACCAAAGAGTGTAGTATCTATAGGGCGGTAATGGTTACCATAGAGTGTAGAAACTATGAGGGGCGCTGTACATAGCAGATGAATATAGAGTTCATGGACTCTTTGTGATACCAATAATATATCACTATAGAGCACAGAAACTCTATGGGGTTGGGTATAGGGAAATCATACACAGTGCAGACTCTATGGGGCACGTAGAGGGAATAATCATAGAGTAAAGTAACTGTGGAGGGTACACACAGGAAACACTATAGAGTAGGTATAGGGAAACAATATAGGGTATAGTGCCTATGGGGCACATGTAAATGAACAATCTAGAGTAGAGTGATTCTATAGGAACTAATCAGTGAGTGAACTAGCTGATAGGGCCTGTAGAAGGAATCGCCATAGGATGCAGGGGATCCGTAGGCTCTGTTTAGGGGCATCGCCATTGAGGAAAGCGGGTCTATAGCACCACTCACCATCTCAGCCTACAGTGTAGAATAACCCCATTGACCCATTGAGTACAAAGAGTCTATAAATTCAGTATACGCAAACTCCATTGAGATGGTGAGTCAGCAGGTCCTGTAGACGAAAGCTCAATCGAGGACAGCGAGTCTGCAGGCTCGGAGGATAAATTCTCTACTGAGGACAGTAAAGCCACAGGGCGTGACAATGATAGCCCCATTAATAGAAGCATTCCATGAGGTTGAGTCTGCATAAAGCTGATGTGTTTGAGTAAAGTTGTGCATCAGAGAGATGGCTGTGCCCTCATTCCTGTAGGCATTTTGGTAGATTATGAGTGGTCCCTTTGGCAGGGATATCCTGCAGCTCACTCCTCCTTGTCTTCTGGTACTATGTATTTTGAGAGTTTGGGGGGTCTCCCTGGTCACTGTGTGCCTGCAGGGCACCCCTCCTTTGCCATTTATGATATGTGGCATGTGAATTGGTCGTCTGGATGACTTGTGTTTGCCTGTAGTTGTCATTTTTTGACTGAAGTTATGTAGTGTGTGAGGCTGTAAATCTTACGTTTGGTTGTCACCACATTCGCCGGTCAGTGCTGTTATGCAGTGTGTGAAATTGTGTTCTTTCCATGCATTTAATCCTGTAGTTATCCCTTCCTTCACTTGTGATGGCGTGTAGTGTGTGAGTTTGGGGCTTTCCTGTGCAGTGTGTGCCTGTAGCTGTCCGCACATTCACCAGGCCTGTGATGTTACCTAGTGAATTGTGGGGTGTGTCTCTGCAGTGTTTGCCTGTAGCTCTCCATTCGCCTGATATGTTGTGCAGTATGTGAAGTATGATCTATTCCTGCATGGCAGCCTTTAGTTCTCCCCTGTAAACAACCTTTACAACGCAACTTTTACCACGCAGTGCCTTACAACGCAACTTTTACAACGCAAACCATTACAACGCATTGCACTGGGGGGGCGCTCTAGGATAGGGAATAGGTTTAATGTACTATCCAACACCTTCCCTACTATCCACGGGGACTGGAGTTGGAATAGTAATTTAAACAACTCACTATCCAGCGCCTAAAAGCATTATGCGTTGTAATGGTATGCGTTGTAAAAACCACGTTGTAAAGGCATGCGATGTAAAAGCATGTGTTGTAATGTCATACATCCGTTCTCCCCTGTGATGAGGTGTAGTGTGTGAGTTTGGGGTCTGTGATGTTATGCAGTGTGTCAGGTCTGGGCCCTGTCTGTGCAATATTCGCCTGTGATAACGTGTAGGGTGTGAGATTGAGGTATCCCTGCGCACAGTGCGCCTGTAGTTCTCCCCTTGAGCAAGGCCCATGGTATTATGCAGTGTGTCGGGTCTGATTTTTGTCTGTGCATCTTAGCCTGTATATCATGCTGAGCTCTCCTGTGCCTGTGATTCTGTGTGGTTGTAGTTAGAGGAGGAGATTGTGCAGCTGGAGAAGCAGCTGCGGGTCGCGGAGGACGAGCGGGACAGGGTGCTGGAAGAGTTCCAGAAATCCGAGGAGAGACTGCTCACCGCCGATGAGACGGCGACTAAGGTATCCCTCCGCAGTGCCACTCTCTAACGCTCTTCTTTTCTCTCTCTCTCTCTCTCTCTCTCTCTCTTTCCCTTCCTCTCTTTCTGTCCGCCCTCTCCCTGTCTGTCTGTCCGCCTGTCTCTTCTGTCTATTCACCCACGCTGCCTCCGCTGCACCCCCACCCCCTGCACACCTCACCCGCCCCCAGCTGGAGGACGAGCTGGTAGCCCTGCAGAAGAAGCTGAAGGGTACTGAGGATGAACTGGACAAGTACTCTGAAGCCCTGAAGGACGCCCAGGAGAAGTTGGAATTGGCCGACAAGAAAGCCACCGACGTAAGTAGAGCACTCCCTCCCCCTGACACCCCCTGCGAACACCGCTACCGCTGGACCCCCGCGAGGGGGACTTGCACCCGTGCATGCCTCACATGGCACCAAGATGGAACCTTTGACATGCATTGATAACCAATCTCTGTTTCAGGTACATGCAAAGAATGCCCGAGGCGGACTGTGAACGTGTTGTTTGGGCATCTGATACACCCTCATCCAATACACACACACACAGCTATGTATCTGGTGGTGCAAACTACGGTGGATTAGGGAAGACAATACTTGTCAGGAGATAACACATATAGCTATGCATCTGGTGGTGCAAACTACGGTGGCTTAGGGAAGACAATAATTGTCAGGAGATAACGCATACAGCTAGGCATCTAATGGTGCAGACTACAGTGGCTTAGTCAGGACAATACTTGGCAGGTGATAACACACACATACAACTATGCATCTGGTGGTGCAAACTACGGTGGCTTAGGGAAGACAATACTTGTCAGGAGATAACACATACAGCTGTGCCTCTGGTGGTGCAAACTACGGTGGCTTAGGGAAGACAATACTTGTCAGGAGATAACACATACAGCTGTGCCTCTGATGGTGCAAACTATGGTGGCTTGGTGAGGACAATACTTGTCACATCACATGAGACTCACGTGACTACACATCACATATAGCTATGCATCTGGTGGTGCAAACTACGGTGGATTAGTGAAGACAATACTTATCAAGAGATAACGCATACAGCTAGGCATCTAATGGTGCAGACTACAGTGGCTTAGTCAGGACAATACTTGGCAGGTGATAACACACACATACAACTATGCATCTGGTTGTGCAAACTATGGTGGCTTAGTGAGGCCAATAGTTGTCAGGCGATATCCATGTCTGTTGTGTTGCACCTAAATATGAGGTTGCAGAGCCTTTCTTTGTGATGTGGCCTCTTGCAGTCCAGATGTCCCTGGCCATAGAGTGTATGCTTGCCTCCTAGGCTTCTCAGCGCTTTATTAGCTCACATAATGTATCATAATCGTCGATTAATAGCATTGGTCACTTTATGCCCAATTAATTTGCATAATTTTCACTTTTAGTCATCAATATAGCACTCCCTGTGCTGCTGCCATCCCAGTGCCCATGTGCCAACCAACTTGCTGTCCAAGGGTTAATGACGCGAAAAAGTGTAGTTAACACAATGATCGGCACATCAGAAGGACACGAGGGTGGATAGCTGATGAAAGCTCCTAGCATAAATCAGAGCAATCTCAGGGGTGGCATCTGAAAACAGAGTGCAAAACCATACTGGGAAAATATAGAATTCAAAACATAGACTACTAAAATGTCGACCATATCCAAACATCGCTCTACAAAAAAGTTCACCTGTGCTTAGTCCCACCATCAAGCATTTGCCAAAAATATATTAGAGCAGGAGTTAAAATACAAAATTAGAATGGTGTAAACTCAGTATTTCGTCAGTGTCTGTTTTGTTTTTATTTATATATTTGCATAATGTGTCTTATAGTCTGTTTTCACATTGAATCATGCCTGGTTTACATTGGCACATCTTGTGATTTTACACACATCAATTGAGACCTTGGTCTCACTGTTGAGGGCCTGACCTGCAGTTCCCTGCTTCCAACAAGCGAGGGCGCCTCTTCGCTCTTAAGGAAGCACTTGCAGTCCTGTTTCTTCAAACACCTGAGGCGCTCGTGGAGTGCTGGGCTTGGGTCTGGCCACCACGGTGCCCCTCAGTGCACAGCAGCTGAGGCTTCTGGGACACATGGAGGCTCGGACGCACCCAACAGGCCCCGGCAGACGGGGGGTGGCAGCTGTCATTCCATTGTGTATCTTGAGATGAGAGCTCGGCCCTGGCATCTGCCAAGGAGAAAAAATAGAGTGAGAGTCAGCAAGGCGGAAGATGACACCTGCTGGCTCTGCAGTCTGAGGAGACAGGCAAGGAGGCCGGGGATATATATAGTCTTTAGCTTTATATGGTCTAGTCTGAGAGCTCCTTCCCCACCTGCTCGCCCCCCAGAATGCCTTAAGTAGCCTAAAGTAGGAACGTTATTTCATTTTACGCAGAATAGTTCTCAAATTAAAATATCTAGACCTCAGTGAGAACACAGGCTACTAAGACCCGAAATAAAATTAAATGACATTTCGAGTTATTTTATTTAGCCCTGAATTTTAACACGTAGCAAATGTATAAGTTCTTTTTTTTATATATATATATTTTTATTTAAAAAAATTACAACGTTTATTCCCCTAACTCCTCCCCACCCCCCCCCCCCCCCTTGCACAGGACATGAAAAAAGCAAAAAATACAATCAAGTTTCGTTTTTTCTACGACATTTCTATATCTCAGGTTACAGTAATTCACCCTAGAAATGTATAAGTTCTCATAATGTTGGCAACAATAGAAAGCATGCTAAACAAAATTGGATACATTAAAATATGCCCAAAATCAACGTTGTCAGTTAGATTAGCTGAGCCAGGATTAAAATCCAGGACTATTAACGAATAAATATGCTAGCCCATACTTTGCAATTCCAGCTGCCATCAGTCACGCTTGGGGTGGAGGGCATCTGTTGATGGAGCCCCAATTGACCTGCTAAAAGACATAGTGGAAAAATGTATTCACAACCTGAATACATGTGAGCTTGAAAAGGCAGCGGCGGTATTCTGTCGACATGGAATCCGTGAGCGCATGGCTGGCCTAAAAAAACACCGGCTTCTTGGAATGCCCGGCCCGTGTGTGTGCTGTGGGCAGGCTGCCCTCGGAGGAGGTTTGTTTAACTTGATTAAGACGCTGCATATAGATCCCGGCCTAGATAGTCCTTATAAGGAAATGTATGCGGCCTCCTTGGCCAGGCCTCCCGGTGGAAGGCAGGCGGCCGCGGCCGGGACACGCACGCCCTTCAGTGCGGGCTCTTTGCAGCATGCCCGTGGTTTAAGGGAAGAGACAGCGGGGATTGGCGGCCTGTATGCGCCAATAAAAGGGGGAGATTGTTCTGGAGCCACTTTCTCCCATAAAATCGTTTGCCTTTTTGTGGCTCTCCCTGGCTTCCTTGCCGTTCCTGTTCCGCCATTGTGCCTGACTCTGCCCTGAAGGGGAGGGGGCATGAATAGGCCATTGTTTTGTCCCTACGCAGAGTTTGTTCTGCTAGGGGGAATATTTGTAGGATGGAGGAATGCAGGGGCCACCCATGCCAGGAGCTCTCCCCCTTTCAGCCAGGATCACATTACACCCCCTCCTGGACGGAGAAACCTGGCCAGAGCCGACTTCCTTTCCAGCTGGAAAAAGCGAGGCATCCCGACCGAGGGGGGCTCTGGGGGGCTCTGGTGCCTCGTGTGAACAAAGATAATTAATGCTGTATGTCCTTGGAGTTGCACTTTCACCCAAATACCTTTAATTGATAAGATTTAGATTCGGTTGTTAGCCAATCCAAATTGACTTCGATGTTATCGACCCTAGTAGAATGAAAGCCAGGAAATAAAATACAAGTATTACAAACTGATAGATTTGTATTCTGAATTCCCCAAGCAATCATATTATTTTAAGCAATGTCCTTCAAAATCTTTACGCTATATTGCAGTCGGACGCAGGACAATTAAAAATTGTATGGCGTTTTCTATTTGCGGGTCGTTTTTAATCCCTCAAATAAACCCTAGACTACATGCACTACCTTTCAAGTCATAAAGTGTCTGTGTCCTTGTTGCACTTAGCTATATCATGAGGTTCCTCGAGTGTCTGCTGTTGGAAAATCTTCAAGGGCTGCACTGGTACTTCTCGCCAGGGCTGTGATACTCTTTGGGTGACAGTACTGCCACCTTGCCCCTTGGCTGTGGCAGCACTTCTCATTAGGGTGACGATCGTTTTAAGTGATACTGGCACTTTTTATCACCCTTGTGATAATGTAACATTTGTAAAGCGCTCTGATACCCTTCCAGGGCCTAGTTCGCGCTATATAAAACGTTATTAATTAATACAAATAATGTGTAGGTGACAATACCAGCACTTCTCATCAGTTAGGATCGGTGTATGTGACAGTACTGCCACTTTTCCCCCTGGTTGTGGCAGCACTTCTCATTAGGGTGACGATCGTTTTAGGTGACTGTACTGGCACTTTTTATCACCGTTGTGATAATGTAACATTTGTAAAGCGCTCTGATACCTTTCCAGGGCCTAGTTCGCGCTATATAAAACGTTATTAATTAATACAAATAATGTGTAGGTGACAATACCAGCACTTCTCATCAGTTAGGATCGGTGTATGTGACAGTACTGGTACTTTTCACCATGGTTGTGATAATGTGTAGGTGACAATAACAGCACTTCTCATTGGAGCGAGGATCGGTGTATGTGACAGTTCAGGCACTTTAGGTGACAACACTAGCACTTCTCAGAACGAAGATCGGTGTATGTGACAGTACAGGCACTTTAGGTGAAAACACCAGCACTTCTCATTAGAGCGAGGATCGGTGTATGTGACAGTACAGGCACTTTAGGTGACAACTCCAGAACTTCTCATTAGAGCGAGGAACGGTGTATGTGACAGTAATGGCACTTTAGGTGAAAACACCAGCACTTCTCATTAGAGCGAGGATCGGTGTATGTGACAGTACTGGCACTTTAGGTGACAATACCAGTACTTCTCATTAGATCGAGGGTCGGTGTATGTGACAGCACCGGCACTTTTCACTATGGTTGCGATAATGTGTAAGTGACAATAGTACCTCTCATGCGAGGTAGGATCGTTGTATGTGACAGCCCCGGCACTTTCATCTCAAATGTGATAAAATGTAGGTGACTATGCTAGTACTTTTCATACGAGCGAGGATCGTTGTATGTGACAGCACTGGCACTTTTGATGAGGGTTGTGATCATTTGTAGGGGGCAATGCAAGCACTTCTTATCAGATTTGGTATCGTTGCATGTGAAGATACCGGCACTTTTTCATCAGGGTTGTGGTGGTTGGTATATGTCATTTTAAGCAGTGTCGTGGTCGTTTTAAGGAACAGAGACAGCATTTCTCGGCTCGCCGGAACGGTTACAGTTCTAGGAAGCAGTACTGGCACTTCTCAGTGGTGCTATGAGGATTTATAGGGGGCACAGTGCCATTACTTCTCAGCACGGTTACTGTGATGTTAATGGAGCAAGCTGCACTTGCAGATGTTAGCAGCACTGCTGTATAGTGAATGGACATAAGCAGCTCTTCTCGCGGGCTATATTTAATAGGACAGTGCAGGCTATTTTCAGTATAGCTGGTAAAATTCCAATATGACAGTGCGTGCATCTTCCGTCTGCGTTGCTACGCCTGAAATGGGATAGTAGAGGAAAGATGGCGCGGTTAGGCAATGTTCTATTCTTCATTGTGACCAATAGCGTAACTCAAACTGATGCCCCCCACCCCCGCCAGCAGAATGTGACGAGGGGCCCGCCCCTGACTCTCCCATACCACAGAGTAATTCATTGACCTTAGGCTGGATGGGGCCCAATTTGTTAGGACTGTACCCGCCGTTCTCAGCGGCGGCTTTACACTTCAGTGTGGCAGAGCTGGGGCTTTGTAGTAAAGGCGTTATACTCTGCTGGGACAGCGCCAACACCTCATAGCACCGCTGCAGTATTTAAGGAACGCTACGGGTATTGTTGGGTAAAAGAAAAGTGATGCCTTTTGTACTCCCAGATCTCAGCAGGAAGCCGGTTTGTTACTCAGATGTATAGCTTCAATGACAAGCACGTTCGTGAAGCATCACCTTACAAAACCTGACGCCGAGAATGCATTCCATTCAGACTTGCATAATCACTCAGTTTCACTCCCTCAGCCCTAAATGCCAAACGGATTGCAATAAGCCTTCAATGACATTTACTCAAGCACGCGCAGTCAGCAGGTGGCGCTGCAACTCCTTCATTGCAGCTTCAGGAATTTGCATTATGCCCACTGCTGCTACAGGATGCCAGACCTACGCCAATGAGTGAGGCTGCCTGTGCTCTAATTTACTTATTTATTCAATTTTATAGTTTAGAACATATTTGGTTTGTTCCTAGATATGAAACACGCCTGCAATGAATGAGAATCCGATGCGGGAAGCTCATTCTCATGAGACTCTGCACCAAGTGAAAAGGAAACGTATTGCCTTTGTCTGCGTCCCAAAGTATGTGTCTCGCTCAGCGAGTGAGACAACAACCAGACTGTAGACACCGCACACTAAGTGAGACCTTAAGTGTTTGTTTAGGCGGGTGTCTTCTCTTCGCAATGATAATGTTATGATAGGAGGAGTATCTCACGATCAGGTCTTTGAAAGAGCAAAGTCTCACTTTTAACGAGAACGTGAACATATGCTGCTCACTTTATTTGAAAATGATGTATGTTCTTCAATAATGCGGTTCAGTGGATTCCAGGCACTGCGGATCATGCTTAAAAGCTAAATCAATAGAAGAAAAAAACTTCAAGAAAGTGGCTAATGATTCTACACAAGGAAATGGTGTCTTAAATATTCCACTCAGAATTAGCTGGGTATTAACTGGGTTCATGGGGCGTTGAGACTTAGTGAAGTTCCTGGAGATGTGGCAGATCAGACAGGTGACTCACCTGGGGCCAAGGACATTCTAGTCCCACGTCTAAAAAGTCCTCACTAATCCCAGCCCACGAGTAGGAGTGGTGGCCATCTTGGAATGGGAGATATTAATTTCAAGTGAAAAAATGCTATCCACTTAATATGAGTGAATGGTAACTTCCCCTTATGCCAGGTATGAACTGCTGGTCGCTGGTATTTTAATCAATAGTCGCCTGGCAAGTGTACATTTAGCTGAAAAGGAAAAATGCGTGGCCAGTGTGGCTTCTCCACTTTGCCAACAAGCAAGCCATGTTCAAGTGGCCTTATCATTTCTTGAGTGCTAAAGCATGAAGCGAGGAATCCCCATTCAGTTAAAATGTTTACTTTCGCAAAGCATACTTTAATTTGGAGAAATCAACATAGTATTACTTAGTTCACTATTCACAAAATATTTTAAACCATCTTTAATACAGGTTTGGTATGGTATGCCCACTTAGTAAAAACATGATTATATTTGGATATTTTTAAGAGACATTTTATAGGAGTTTCATGTACACCTCTATCTGGGTATCGCGGGCCTTCTTAGCGGTACGCGGCATTGAGACGCAGGCCTGGAGGCGGCAGGGATGAGGAGCGCGCTAGTCTTTCTTCTCTGTCGCTCCTGCGGCTCCGCCCCCTCCAGGAATGCACATCCGCGTCGCTCTGGGCAGCTAGGCGTGGCGCCCCCATAAAGTGCCCGCAGCCGAGGTTCTCTGGGGTGCCGGTGCGAGCGTCCGTGAGGTCAGAGGGCAGCGCGGTTACAGGCGCGGGAGGGAGACGAGCGACCCGGAACCGCACCGTCCTCCGCTCGCCCCTCTGGAGCGCGGCTCTCCGCGCGGACGCTTCCAGCTCAAAGGTTGCGTTGCCGTCCTCCGTGCGGCGCTGTCCCGGACGTTTCCTCTCTCGCCTCTTCCGGTGTGGACGCAGCAGCAGCCGGGGCAGTCCCTTCACCCGAGGTCCCCTTGCTCCCCAACCCGCAACATGTCTGGGGGGGGCACCTCCCTGGACGCGGTGCGCCGGAAGATCCGCGCCCTGCAGGAGCAGGCGGACAACGCCGAGGCGCGGGCCGGGAGCCTGCAGCGGGAGCGGGACACCGAGAGGCAGCTGCGGGAGGCGGTAAGGCGCTAGAGTGCGGGGGAGGGGGTAAAGAAGGGGCCCCAGAGGTGCGTGAGTTAGTTTGCATCTGGCAGGGGACACGGGGCGGGTGGGTGGACATGGGGGAGGGGCAGAGGATGCGGCGGGGGTGGGAACGGAGTACCATTCAAAGACCGAGCTTCATGACAGACCTACAGTAATCTAGTAAAAGGCCGGATCGAAAACCTAGATGTAGGCAATCACTGCTTGTTTTGGGGTGCTGCAAGTCATTAAGGGTGGATCAGTGAGCCCATATATAATATTGGATCGTGACTGAATCCGCTGCCCAGTGTCCCTAAGACTGCTGGACCTGGTGCTTACTCTAAATTGCGTACTCTAGTCGTGGAGACTGGTAGGGAGGATCCGAGGGTGACTCGCTCCCCGGAGTGTGTGCTAAATCGTTTGGGGGCATTGTATAGGTTACACATGGGTTATGCTTTATAGTACGTTTCTTTGGACTGTCAGTAATGGGTTTATTCGTAGTAGCTGCTTCTTGTGAATTCTATCTGGTGATCATGCAGTGGTGTGCATTTTCACAAGATTTCACCGAGGGGTGTGGTTTGGGGGTGCACACTAGAGTGAAGCTGTTGTGAGTTTACTCACGGGATTATACCGGTTAATGGTGGGGCGAGGGGTGAGAGTATTGTCACCAGTTTTCCTATTCCTGTCTCCACTGATTAAGCTCACTAATCGGTGTCCGATGTTTATGGACGTGCCTTTTAGCAACCTTTTATCCTTTGCAGTGTAGGCTTTCTGGTTGGGTTTTATGTGGTTTTTCGTTTACCTAGCAGTTGTACTGACTTTTTTGTGTACCCATTTCAGTTATTTATGGAGTTTTTTTGTGGGCAGTGCCACTGGCTTGAACTACTTGGAGGACTAGACTGAACCAAAAGCAACATTGATACGCTTAACAGTGGACAGCCAGCAAGTTCCACTTAAACCGCAGCTGTAGCATAGTGTATCTTCTTGATACGTTCATGGTCTGACTCGCTTTTGATACTTAGTACCCGAAGCAGGTTTGCACTGCTAGCTTGTTTCGTTTAACACTGCAAACAACTTGAGGCAGACACCATAGTATAGTTGATGCTTAAATATCCGCGACGGTAGCCGTCGAGTTCCTTAGCATGAAAGTCTCGCATGAACGTAAAATTCCGGGTTGCCTGCACTTGGGTAAGTTGCCGGCACTTAGGTAGCGGGCGTGACCTTCCGCCCCGAGTCTCCCAGCCGTCTAGAAACCTCGAATTGGTTTACGTGCCGGCCGTCATGGAATGAATGTCACATGTGACCTGAGCTCTTTACTAATTTTTTTTTAACTACTTCTTCGACTTTGAATACTTTTGTGATATTTTTGAGGCAGGCACCCAGGGCGTTGGTGGCACACGTCTGGTTCCGGCTCCTAACATGCAGTCACCGTCGAGTACCTGCCCAGTTTGCTTCATAATCGCTTTGACCCACTTTCTCTCACGCCCTGTGCATGTACTCGGATTATTGGACGTCCATTCCAGAATAACCATTGGGCGTCTCTGGTTTAATGCAGCAATAAATGTTGCCCATTTAGCCTGGTTGTGCGCAAGCGGCATCAGTCAGTGTAGGAGTTAAAAGTTGGGCATGCCACAGTTTTACCTAGAATGAGGGGAAACAAGCTGCTTATTCAAGCAGCGAAAAAAACATAGGAGCATTACACTGAACGTGCGTTTGTTAGTTTACTTGAAGGTTCTGTATCGGAAGAATGTAAACTAAACAGATTCACTGAAGATAGTCTACACACACTATCCTTTAGATTCGTCACACTTATTTCATATTGTTCGTTCCTAAAAGCAAAGAATTTACTTTCTTGTACGTATTCTGGGAGAGAATAATTTTCAGTGACCGTTTTCCACCAAGGAGCAAATTAATGTCACGGTATAAGTGATATAAAGTGGGTGGTTTGCTGATTGTTTGGACTTCGTTCGAACATTATGGAGCGCAGACTTCCGCTCTGCACAATAAATTATTCTACAGTCCAGGTAGGAAAGCAACCTCCAGGTTCGTTGTGCTAGTGTGGTGGAGTACCCTCTGATTATAAGGTGTTTTTCCGTATATGTATTTGTTCACACTATGGCCAGCCTCATTATGACGTCTATAGCAAACTCCGCTTTAGCACCGTCTATTGACATTTAATGTTTTACATTGAACATAGGTCAAATCTTGAAGTTGCTCACAGATAAGACCCGACATGCAGTGCCAGTCAGTCGATTGCCCCAGACTTAACCCCTCTCACAGGAGCACGTTGCTTTTCTGCTGTCAGTTTTTAGCGCTGATATAGTGCACACTGAAACGTCTACTGTTCAGCGATATTCCTCGGTTTATTTGCAGAGTTGTATAAATTAAAAGCCTATTTTTTTCTTCTTAGATTCAGTTGAGCTTTTATTGTGTTGCAGTTTGGGGCAAACTGCACCCCGTTCTCTCCCCTACCCACCACCACACAGTTAAATGCCTCGTTTTGGCCTAAGTGTGCTTATTTTGTCAAGTACGCCTTCCGTCAATTAGGTGAAATCTTTGTACAGCGACCAGCGATACCCCATGCACTAACTAAGCACACGGTGTACACAGGGCCCTGGAAGCCGCATTATGAATGGGCCTTCGTGAGAAGCCTGTTAAGGGCCGGGCAGTGCCATTCAATGTCAACACTCTTCCCTTCTCCTTGCCTTATAAGGGCTGAAGCCCTGCTGCCGACTCCTGTGTCTGGGGCAGCTGAGTAAGTTCCTGGTCATAAAACAGGAAATTATAACATGACAGGCCGTCCTTCTGGTTTTTAGGTATGCGTCTCCTGCAAAAGGCATTTCTCAGCTGAAGTCCTATTGGGCTGCTCCAGCTAACATTTTATTCGTTTAGAACTAGAGCGTGTCGGGATTGGTTTTGTTGAAAAGCATTTTTTTCCTAAAAGGCAGCACGCTGCGATTAAAATGAGTTTCTTTTCCCCGAGGCACAGTTTAGCTCTTCTGCTAAACATCTGGCCTCAATCAAGCCTCAGAACCCTTAAATTCCACCCTTGCCCTTTATAAAGAAATGTGGCTGAACGGCTGAGAATGCCATGCAGCTTGTGATGTCAATTCTGCCCGAGATGTAGCGGGGCCCCAGGGTTTTTTCCCTGTTATAACTTTGCTACACGTGCTCCTAAGTTTACTGATTTTTTTTTTCTTTCCACATAAACTAATCGGTATTTCTTTATAGGTCAGTTGACCCAGCACTTCTGTCTTAAGCTTTTCTCTTCGGTAGGTTCTGAGTTGGGAGGTATTGAGTGAATTGCTCTTCAAATTCACTCAGTAGCCAGTAATTCAGGTAATAAGCTGTACACTATAGGAGTAACTGCAGACTACAGTTCTCTGCAGGCTCTTAATGGGGTACAGATAACCTGGGTTCCACAGTGGACTAAAGTGGCAGGGCTACGGGGAGGATCCATGTGGAGAACACTGCAGCTAAATGCATATTGGGGAGCCTAGGGTCCCCCAGTGCCTCGTCAAAGTACTTTCCATGCAGTGTGTTCACGCACCCCTCCGGTACTAAGTTTTTTAATAGATTGAGGACACATGGAGGGGTCATTTAGGTATTATTTCAAAGAACTTAACAATTCAATCTATAATGGCCTATTGACGTTTCATTCATTGTCCATCACTTCCTTTTTCATAAAGACACTTGTTTTTGAGGAACCCATTGCCTGAATTCCAAACGACAGAACATCCTTGTATGAAGCAGGTGGACTTCAGAGGGTTGACCGTGGCAATCAACTTGTGTATGGAAGCCACTGTAGGCGATTCCTAGATGCACCCTTCTGTGTAGGAAGATTTCGCAGCCATTAATATAATTGAGCAGATATGATGCTTATGGTTCAGAGGACATTTAACTTCAGTGCGTTAGGTGAATTGTTCTCCCAGTTGTAGTGCCGCAGCCGGCCTGTTTATATGCAGTCCTGAATGAGAGCTAGTGTTTGCATGATAGGGATAGGAATATCCAGCCTAAAGATGTATGCCCGAGTGTATTAGTTTTGATCGGTTGTACCTTGATCAGCAGCCACACTTCTGTGGTCCGGCCTTTATTTTCACTGCTTCAATTTTTATGTATTTGTCTGTTACCATTCATGACCTTAAAACTGTTAAGTTTCCAGGAAGTACTTAAGGGAACCTGTATGAACTGTTGTGACACATGCTCGTTGTTGCACCACTTTCTTTATGCACCGTGTTGAGTGCTTTTTCTAACCACACCTCTGGTCCCTCACTAGGCTGAGGCTGATGTCGCCTCCCTTAACAGGCGCATCCAGCTGGTTGAGGAAGAGTTGGACAGGGCACAGGAACGTCTGGCCACAGCACTGCAGAAGCTGGAGGAGGCTGAAAAGGCAGCTGATGAGAGCGAAAGGTGAGGATTTCTGTCGGATTAGAGGGGATGTGATTGACAGTCTATCTGGGCACTGTGCAAAGGATAACTCTACTGCTTCTTGTTGACTCTCAGAGGCATGAAGGTCATTGAGAACAGAGCCTTAAAAGATGAAGAAAAGATGGAGCTGCAAGAAATCCAACTCAAAGAGGCAAAACACATTGCTGAAGAGGCTGACCGCAAATATGAAGAGGTGAGTGAGTCTGCAAAAGTAGCTTGTCCAGGGTGGGCCTCCTGCAGCCTCGTTATGCAGGAGTACTGTATTTTTTTATTCTTACCCCTACCTCGCCCCTCAAATCACTTGCGTTTGACATTCTGTCCTTGTTTGCATCACAATTTCACTTTAAATTCGTTCCCCACCAGACATGCCCTTGATCTCTGCCAATATCTTCCCCATTTACATATCCCACCTGGAAAGGTCACTGGCTAGTTCTTTCTGGTCCAGGATTTCCTTGGATCAGGGATATTGACACCAGTGCACCCCAGACATTCTGTGGAGGCCAGCAGCCTTGACTCTTCTATTTGCATTGGGTTTCTTGTCTATTCTCAAGCCACGAATATTTTGTCTGTTCCCTTTATGGTTTTGCATCCTAAAATGTTGTGATCGGCTGTTCCTGTAGGTTGCCCGTAAACTGGTCATTATTGAAGGTGACCTGGAGCGTGCAGAGGAACGGGCAGAACTCTCTGAAGGGTAAGTAATCTGTTGTCTTGCCGCCTCATGCAGGAGAAAGGTAACGAACTGCATGGCAATGTCGCAGCATATGTTTTGAGCCCACACCACATAGTTTACTCTCCTTTTGTAGCAAGTAGTCACCAAAGTAAATGTCTTGAGTTTTCCACTGCATGCTGTGCCCCACACTGATTTTATGAATGGCCTTGTGCATTTCATGTGTTCACTAACAGCGAATGCAGAAAGCTGGATGAACAGTTCAGAATAATGGATCAAACGTTGAAATCCTTAATGGCTTCTGAAAATAAGGTACTGGTACCGAGCAGCAAGCCTGCACCTCTTACTCTCTTCACAATCTGGTGTTTATTCACTTAAACTCAATCCATTGGCCTCACTGCATCTGTTTGCTTTCCTCGCATCTGGCTTTTTGGCTGCTTGCTTCTTTTTTAATACCTGAACGATAATCTTGTGCATTCATACTGTAGCTGCAGCATTGCATTCGAAGGCAAAACGTCGGACTTTTGGCGCCTGCATTTCCTGCAGGCTCTGGTTTACGTTTTGGTTTTCCTTGCAACGGTGTTGGCTCCTTTTGCTCTGTGAATGGTTTTCATTCTCCCTATCTTTTCTCTATTTTTTTTTTTCCTGTCCTTGATTGTATCTTCCACCCTCCCATTTCTGCGTTCTCTTTGGGGCAAATTAACAGCAAATGTGCTGAGCTTGAAGAAGAGTTGAAAACTGTGACCAACAACCTGAAGTCACTGGAGGCTCAGGCTGAGAAGGTAGGTCGGAGGTGTCTTCGCTTGCAGTGCAGGAATAACATTTCATGTACCTGGTGCTGTTGATTCGCAGCCATGAGATGGCTTTTGAGTGAGCCCCTCTGCTCTCCAGCCTCCTTAGTAAAGTGAGTCTGGTGCTTTAATAGCACATGCAGGCTCTTAGGACTAATTCTAATGAGCAGTCCCTAATCACATTTAGTGATCTCTGGGTTCATATGTAAAATGTTAACTCTGAGATGCGATGGGTGGGTGTCACATTTTTAAAAGACCCAGTGCACCATGAATGACTAGAGCGTGATCAGAGTTCACCCGAGCTTGGCCTTTAGGTTTTATGATCCGTCTTGTGCTAAAGTATAGTCTTCCTCCTAGTTCAGTTGCTTTTTAACTCCATATTGTGCTCTAGTTGGGTTGTCCCTGTGCCCCTGTAGTGTGCCCCTAATTATAATCTGGTCCTCAATGTGTGATCGGCCACTGGGATTCAAGTTTTTCTAACTTTCATCTTATGTGCCTGCAGTACTCCCAGAAGGAAGACAAATATGAGGAGGAGATCAAGGTCCTGACCGACAAGCTGAAGGAGGTGAGTGACCTGTCTTGATGTCCTGCAGTCAAGGGCACAGCATATATTTGGAGGTGCAGGGGTGTAAAGTAGGTGCTTATTTCAGTAAAATCTAAATCTCCCACAGAAGGGTGTGAGGATCTTTAATCTGCCCATTCAGTAATCAGCACCGATGCAGGTACCTCGCGACAGTTGCCAAGTACTCCGATTAATGGTCACCTAGATTGGTTCCTGCTCTCTCCACCCAGTTAATGTTATTGGGTTCTTATTCTTGTGGAAGGGGGGGTATGACTGTACATGCATCCTGTAGAATGTTAGCAGTGCATTTGTTTGTGTGCGCCCGCTTCCTTGCTCCAAACCTTTTTAATGTTTGGTCTGGCATTCTCTTCCAAGGCTGAGACCCGCGCAGAGTTTGCAGAAAGGACGGTAGCCAAACTGGAAAAGAGCATTGATGACTTGGAAGGTATGTTTTCTCCATTTGTATTCTGTGGTTCGGGTCTTCTTTGGTTAAACTGTCTGCTGATCCTCCATGGCCTCAGTTTGTTTACAATTTCACATGTATATCTTCGTTTGGGCTCCTTCTAATGCTAGTTTCCAGCTCCCATGCCCCTAGAAGTCAGACTACTGTAAATGGCAGCTGTCCATAGGAACAAGCAACGACTCTTTTGAATTAAACTGGTACAAGGGCAGGACTACAATCATTAAATGTTCTCCATTGCTAATTTGTTGCATCATTAAAATGGGTCTTCCTTCGGGTATCTGATGCTTATAGCCGGTTTAAAGTCCTTTACCCGTAGGTGGTGGTGTCACTTATGGTATGCACTGAATTTACTCCAGAAAGGACCAATGCTGTGTCTTCCTCCCGGTTGTGCAAACGTCGACCATCAAGTGGTACACAGATACTGTAGTTACTGCATTATTTCCCTGAGCGTTTGTCCGTTTAGAGCTTCACTGTTCTGCAGAAGTGTTCAGATCCGTTGCACAGATGTCTAACGCATTAAACCAATGTTGCCCATTCTTGATACAAGTGTAAACTCCAATAACTAATGAGTGTTTAATTGCCACGCTCCTGCATAGGGCCTTCGCTGCCCCTGTAGAGAAGTACGTTGCATATGTAATCTAGCCCCGTTTATACCTGATTACTATAGGGAAAATACAAAGAGCCATCAAGTAATCTTTTTATAGCCACTGATGATAAATTGATTATTCAGTCGCCTAATGGTTAGATGCAGTGAACATCATTACCTGGTAGGAGTGGTCATTTAAGCTGACGGAGAGCTCCCAGGAAGATGGTACCCTGGAAATTCTTCGAAGCAACTGGCTGTCCCAAGGCCTATAAGCCTAATGAGACTTTATTTGTTGGCCAAATACGTAGGAGTGCAAGAGGCCTGTACAGGGAATCAAACTGCTGGAAGCAGCACTTTGGTTTCATGCACTGCTCCCCTTAGGACTGTGGCTTAGGTCTTGCACGTCTTTCCTAAGGAGCTGGTTGTATTTTCTATTCCATGGTTTCAGTTTCTGAGGAGGGTTTTCTGTCTCATACTGGTTGTTCATGCAATATTTTCTCCATTTGCTAATTTATTTTTTCTTTACTTCTGTTTTTCACCTTGTTGTCCTGGCTGACTGCCTCACCGCTCCATTCTGTGCACTTTCCCTTTCTGCTGCCTCTCTCGATGGCGTCCCTCACTGCCACCTCCTTCCATCACCTGGCCTCCCCTCTGCATCTTCCTGCTTTCCTCCATTCTCCGTGCGTCTTTGTAGACGAGTTGTATGCTCAGAAACTGAAGTACAAAGCAATCAGCGAGGAGCTGGACCATGCTCTCAACGATATGACTTCAATGTAAATGTTTTCCTACTGTGCTTGCCTGCTTCTGTACCCTCATACTTGCCTAATAAACTCACTTCTATCCTTTTACCTCTAATGTGTTTCCATATAAATCCTCCTTGTTTCATTCATTATTTTATCAGTTTAGTTCACTTCTGTTTTGGCAACTTTGAAATGTGCACGTGCCCTTTTTTGACCCAAAACCTGACCAAGTCAGCTGGGTTTATGAGATGGCCTCAGAGCAAAGTCTGAAGGAATGAAAACCTGGCCCTAACTTCACTTAATGTAGGATGCTACGGCTGAGCGAACTGTGCTCTGTTCCGCATGAGAAACAGAACTACCCTTTCAGTTTTTCTTAGTATCTGTTGAGGTGGTTAGCCCCAAAGTAAACTGGGGTTTTTGAAGAATGTATCCAAGAAAGTTAAATGAGGGAGCAGAAAGCAATTTGCAATGTAACTTGTGGGTTAATGTCTGCAGTGGCAGGCCGAGTAGGAAGCTTGTCTGGGGAACGCAGGATGAGATGGATAGATTCCTGGGTATTTCTTGTCAGGGGGAATGTCTTGGCTGTGAATTAGATGGCACTTTGATTTTTTTTTCATACTGCTATTGTCAAATGCTGAACAGAAGTCGACTAAACGTTCTCCTTTATATGCAAACAGTCAACCTATGCAAAACTGACTTTTCTCACATGCACTAATTTTGTAAAAAAGAAAACAATAAAATGCGAAAACCTAAACCTATGGCTCTCACCAAATGTTTATTTTTGTAATCCACCATATTTGGACAGATAAATATTGGTATTAAGAATTTGGTTGGAGCCAGTGTGTACGTGGTGTGAAGGTTTTGCATTTCATTTTTCCACTTACATTTTTGTTTTTAGCCGAAATTTAAAATCTGACTAATCCACAAACTTTCTGTTGCCTTCAGTTCTAACCTTTCCTTTCTTTTCATTCAAACTGTCGGTTTGAGTCCAAGTACACTTGCATTGTAATTATTGCACTAACACGCTGCTGACCTGGAAGTGGACTTTTCCTATTGATATCAACCACTACTGAATCTTGCTACCCTGTTCTTGCTCTGGCAAGATGAATG
This sequence comes from Lissotriton helveticus, assembly GCF_964261635.1. Classification (NCBI taxonomy): domain Eukaryota; kingdom Metazoa; phylum Chordata; class Amphibia; order Caudata; family Salamandridae; genus Lissotriton; species Lissotriton helveticus. Next base: position 295,262,775 of record NC_136062.1, on the reverse strand, counting down.
GTCTCCGCTTCACACCTGGACCGTCATCCTGTGGCTTTTTGAACTCACGTATGACTTGGCACCCAATCACATTACTTCACCCCTGTAAGCTACCACCCCCTGCCCCCCGAGTTTCCCAATTTCCTGTTGACAGTATTTCACATCTACAGGTGTGCTGTGATGCTCACTAATCTGAACCCCCCCCCCCCTCCTGGCATGCCTTTTCCCTAGAAATTTGGCTTTGCCCCATCTAAATGGTCTCTGGATCATGAAATATTTTTCCACCTTTATCTTCATCCAGATAATCTCCTTCAAAGGCCTCCTCGCCTGGATTGGATAACCATCTTTTATGGGCTCTCTGCTGCTCTCCTGCTCTGTTCTACTAGCCTGTCCTCTCTGGGTTGTCTTACTTTGCAGCATTGGCTCACGCCAGGGGCCTTGCTGTGTCTTCCATTGTACAGTAGCACAATATCATTCACTGTAAAATAAACCACCTCTTGTATAAACTGTATCGGTTTGCTATTTATTGATTATTTATTACTAAATGATTCACATTAATAAATCAAAAGCTTGATCGCCTGCTGTAAGTTATTTTTCTTTGTTTTTTCTTTTAAGCAAAGTAGTATTGTCTTAATGACTGTAGGTGTTGAACAGTTGCTATTCAGTAATAGTCCATGCACATGTTGGTACAGGTCGCAATGACTAGGAGTTGGCCCATATTTTTATGTTTTCTGATTGGTGGGAATCACAACTTTTAAAATGTACATGTGCTGCCACAATGCACCCATTGTCATCCCTGCATGCCAACCTCCATGGAAATGTTGACTTGTTGCTGTAATTAGCCTACTGGTAATCTTTAACTCATTTTAGCAAGTACATTCTTGTGAAGCCTGCTGTACACTTTATAATTTTGTGTGCTCAGCACACCGGTTTAGATGTTCAAGAGGTATGTGATGTACTTCCTGTCATTTAAATCTAGAGGTTTTAATGTTTATAGAATAGTTCCAAAATCTCACCCGGGGACATTAAACGGATCATGATATAGTTCTGCAAGTTCTCATTGCACATATTGATATGTTCTTCTGTTGCAGTCCTACTGGAGCTTCTCAGAGTGCAATATTTAATCTGTTTTGTCACTTAATCTAATCGTACTGTAGCCCTTGATACATCTGGTGCAGTTAGCAATTTGATCTACAGTCTTTACCCATCTTAAATTGTGATTTTAGGTTTATAAAGCGCATTATCACTCAGGTCTCTAAGCGCTGTTTAGAGGGAGCACCTAAAACCGATGGAATGGCCAGGGGGCTAGCTTGAGTATTGCCCTAGGCCTGAGAAAAGCAGTCTTCAGCTTCTTCCTAAAATGGAGGAGGTTGGCTTCCTTGCGCAGGTTTGCCGGGTGGCTGTTCCACACCTGAGGGATTGATGTTGAGAAAGCTCTCCCGCCCATGGAAGACCGGTTGAAACGGGGGCATACTAGTAGGCTGGCCTCTGCTGACCGAAGCGCCCTACTAGGGATGTAGGTGGCTAAGCGGTCCTTGATGTATCTTGGGGCTTGGCCATAGATGGTTTTATGTGTAATGCAGAGACCTTTGAACTTCTCTGCCTGACCGGGAGCCAATGTAGGTCGCATAGAGGCGTGGCGTGTGCCTGTCTCTGCTTTTTAAAAATGAGCCTGGCAGCGTCATTCATGACCACCTGTAGTGTGGACAGAAGTTGTTGCGGGATGCCAGAGTACAAAGAGTTGCCATAGTCCAGACTCGACCGTGTCATAGTTGAGACCGCCTGTCTGAGTGTGGCAAAGGTGAGTGGGGACAGTTTTCGCAGCCGTCTCAGCAGTCCAACGCAAGTTCCCACGACTGCCGCCACCTGTTGTATCATGGATAGCTTGGCTTCAATTTTGATGCCCAGGCTTGCCACGGTTGGTTCCGGGAAAGGCCCAAGTTCTTTTGGCCAGAAGAGGTCGTTCCATGGGTTGGAAGCTGTGGTAACCGCCAGTACCTCTGTTTTATCAGGGTTTATCTTTAGAGAGTTCGCCGCCATCCAGTTGACAGATTTCAAAATGTTTTGCATCCTTAGATGTGTCATAGATTAACTGTCTATCTGGATAATGATTTGGGTGTCGTCTGCGTAGTTATAAATCCGACACTCCCATCTGATTCAGTGCGGAGATCAGGGTCTGTAGATGAGCATTGAAAAGAAGGGGCGATAGTGCTGAGCCCTGGGGAAAGAGTGGCTGGATCGAACGCCAGGTCAGCTAGCTGGACTCTGGGAGCGGTCTTTGAGAAAGGAGGTGAGCCAAGCAAGGGCCATGCCTCGAATTCCCAGATGCGCGACACTCATGATTGACGGTGTCAAATACCGCGGATAGGTCAAACAGCACCAGGGCACACAGCATTTTTTTTATCGGCCCTGAGTCTCAGGTCATCCAGCACGGAAAGCATGACCAATTCTGTGGTGGGCCCTAAATCCGGCCTGATTAGATTCTAAGACGTGATGGTCTGTCTTCAAGATGGCGGGAGAGGGATTGTAGAACGTGCTGTTCAGTAGTTTGGCCAGAAAAGGCAGCTGTGAGATTGGCAAACTTTTTTTTTTTTTTAATTCCTGGAGTCTGAGCCCATTTTTTTAAAGCAGGTTAACACGGGCCTCCTTGAAACTAGCAGGGACAAACCCCAATTCCAGGGAATGATTGAGGAGAGAGAGCACCTAATCAATTCCCAGAAAGGCCATATTGAAAATCTTAGGTAGACAGGGGTTTACTGGTGAGCCTGATTTCACCCGCCCAGGATGGTCAGGAACTACTTGGTGAGTGGTGGCAGGGTGGTTAGAGGGGGTGTGATGGTAGGGCCTGTAAAACAGGGTAGAGTCATAGTGCGATGAATTTCCGTCAAATGCTCCTTTATTTTCCCGGAGAAAAAGGACTGGCATTTATTAGTCTTCCAGGCTAAAGGAGGGAGTTTGCCCCTTGTCCTTTCTTCATTCAAGACCCTGAAGGTCTTTCTGGGCATTGACGGCTGCAGCAATCTTAGTCTCGTAAAATTCAGCCTCCGTAATATGATGGCCTTTTTGTAGGAGGCGAACATTGATACATAGGCTGTCTGGGCTCTCTCACACTGGTGTAGTGATTGTTTCATTTTTCTAAGTGCATCGTTATACCAAGGTGCCCTTTTCCCTTGTCCAGGATTCTAACCCTGTGAGCTGGTGCCACAACGTCGATGCTGCCACCCTATCGTTGAGGCTTAAGGACACAATCCGCCTCCAAGTTTCCCTTTAATGTCAATGATGGATCGGAGTGAAGTAGGGTGGTTACAAAGTCGTCTGCATTAATCTTGTTCCAACTCCGCAGTACTTTCCACTCTGGCAGAGCGTTTGCCGTTCGTTTGGGAAGGGAGAGTCGGGCCTGGATTAGATGATGGTCCGACCAGGAGCAAGGGGAGACGACAATAGGGCTGGACAACGGGTGAGACGACCCAATCTAACCCTACCTTCATCTCCTTAGGAGTTCCGCAAGGATCCATCCTCTCTCCCTCTCTCTTTAACCTTTTCATGGAACCCCTCACACTCATTCTTAAACAAGCCGGGATCAACTACCATCTCTATGCCGATGACACCCAACTCTATTATAAGATTAAAACCCATGCTGACATCCTTCACCTCAACAACACTCATCAAGATTCAAGCCTGGTTCCACACTAACCACCTCAAACTCAACCCTAAAAAAACTGAAATAATTCTTTTTTCCCCTAAAAAGAACCAGCTCCCTATTCAGAATTGGATCTCTGACCTTAATGCCCTCAACTGCTCCTTATCTTTGTCCTCGGTCAAATCACTAGGTATCTCACTTGACGACCTCCTAACCCTCAAGACACACATCAATAATTCTGCCAAAGGAGCCCTCTTCACTCTCCGCCACCTTAAGAAAATCCAGCCCTTCATCCCTATCGATGATTTCAAACTAGCAGTCCAATCCCTTGTTCTTTCTCGCATCGACTATGGCAATGCCATTCTCACCGGAATTCCCAAGATCCACCTCGCACCGCTTAAATCTGTGCTGTACCTTGCAGCTAGGCTTACCTCTGACTGCAAGCGATTCGACCACATCTCCCATACCCTTAAAATCCTTAAATGGCTCCCCATTGAAGGTAGATCCACGTACAAAACAGCCTGCATTACACACAATTCTCCATCAGAATACACCGACCTACCTCGCTAACAAACTCACAAAAGCCGGTTGCTCCCGTTCCTTGAGAAGCACAAACACCTTCCTTCTTATCCCCCCCCTTCAAAAAAAGAAAACCACCCAGTCTCGGTCCTTTTCCGGCAACGCTCCATACATTTGGAATGCCCTTCCAACTGACCTTCGTTACAACCCTTCCTACCCTTGCTTCAAAAAAGAACTCAAACTACATCTCCTCAATAAATATTGGGGACCATAATCCTTATCTGCCATCTTCCACTGGCCACTTCTGTCCGACCTCAGATACATCTGCCTCCCTTCTTTTCAGCCTTACTTCGCCCTTCCTCCTCGTCACTTCCACCTCCCTGTTTACCACCTTCACTCCACCCTTCACCCCCCTTCCCTTGTCCTCCGTCTGCCCTCATTTCTGACCCTACAGCTCTCGCCCTTACAAACCCAATTCTGACCACCAACCTCCCTATCCTCCTCTGCAATTTTCAATGTATGCCTGGTTATTTTTGATTATCACATCTCCCACTTTTCGGTGTTCTTATTTCCCATATTTATCATTTTGAAATATGTATGGCGGAGACTTATGTTTATACTCATTTATGCTATGTATGACCCATGTCTTACTGACCTTGTCTCAAAAATGTAAAGCGCTCTGATACCCCTGGGTCCAGCCAGCGCTATATAAAACCTCTAAAATAATTAAATCTACTGTGGCCCATCTCATGCGTAGACCCTACCACCATTTGGCAGAGTTCTACAGAGGTCAGCACCTCTTTCAGCTGTTTTGCCTGGCTGTCTAAGACTCCTTTCCTCAGGCTCCTGGACAGTCCTCTAAACCGGTCATGCTACATGTAACGTTTTCAACACTCAATCATTCAGTAGTAGAGCGCGCTACGTACCCGTGAGGGTCTCGCGGTGCTGGGGGGGGGGGGGGGCTGCTACTGATCAAAAAGCCAGGTCTTGAGGTCTTGTGAAGGGCAGCAGGTCCTGGGTCTGTCGAAGGCTGGTAAGGAGTGTTCCAGGTCTTGGCGGCGAGGGAGGAGAAGGATCTGCTGATAGCGGTGGTTTTCCGGATGCGTGGGACTGGGGCGAGGTTGGGTAGAGCGGAGGCTGCGGGTGGGGGTGTAGAAGCGGAGTCTGTCGTTGAGTATGCTGGTCCGGCGTTGTGTAAGGCTTTGTGTGTGTGGATGAGGAGCTTGAAGGTGATCCGGTTGACTGGGAGCCAATACAGGCCTCAGGTGTGATGTGGCTGCGTCGGGGAACGTCTAGGATCAGTTGTGCCGGTGTCCTGGATGCGTTGCAGCCGTCTTAGGAGCTTGGTTCTTCCTGCGTAGAGGGCGTTCCCGTAGTCCAGTCTGCTGGTGATGAGGGCCTGGGTGACTGTTTTTCTCGTGTCGGAGGGGATGCATTTGAAGATCCTGCGGAGCATTCGGAGGGTGTTGAAGCAAGAAGCGGTGACGGCGTTGACCTGCTTGGTCATGGAGAGGGTGGAGTCGAGGATAACATCCCCCTTCCCCCCCCCCCCCCCCCATGTTGCGTGCGTGGTCAGTGGGTTCTGGGGCTGTTCCTAGCGATGTTGGCCACCAGGAGTCGTCCCAGGCTGAGGGGGTGGGGCAGAGGATGAGGACCTCGTCTTGTCTGAATTCAGCTTCAGCCTGCCATCCATTCGGCGACGGCCTACATTTCTCTGTGGAGGTTGGCTTTGGCGGTGTGGGGCATGATCAGCTGGGTGTCGTCGGCGTAGGAGCTGATGTTGAGGCTATGTTGCAACGTGGGTGAGTGATGCCATGTAGATATTGAACAGCGTCGGGCTGAGGGATGATCGCTGTGGAACGCAGCAGATCTCGGTGGTCTTGGAGCAGGAGGCGGATGGTCTGGGTTCTGCCGGAGAGAGAGAGAGGATGTGGTCCAGGCAAGGGCATTCTCTTAGATTCCGGCATCATGGAGGCATGCTGTTAGGGTGCGGTGGCAGACCTTGTCGAAGGCTTCTGATAGGTCCAGGAGGATGAGGGCTGCTGTTTCTCCTTTGTCCATAAGGATCCTGATGTCGGTTGCAGCGATGAGGGCGGTCTCTGTGGGCATGGGTCAGATGGAGATCCAGAGTAGATGGCGTTCATGGTCTTGATGGTGTCTTCGTTGCTGACGTTGGACCAAGTGGTCAGGCGACTAGTGCGGGTGGCGGTCGCAGGTGGGGTGGTCTTGGCGGTGGATGTGGGTGTGGCTGTGTCGAAGCTGTTGTGGATGTCGGTGATCTTGCGGTGAAAGATGGTGACCAGTGACTTGCACAGGTCTTGTGATGGTGGAATGTTGTTGGTGTTGGAGAGTTCTTTCACTATGTTAAAGAGCTCTTTGCTGTTGTGTGCGTTGCCGTCTAGGCGGTACTTGAAGGCCGTCCTGATGAGTTGGTGGTGTTGTGGGCTGTGTAGCTGTCTGGTGTTCGGTCGCGGAGCCAGCTCTTCTCCAGCTTCTGACAGGTGCGCTTGGAGGTACGGAGGTCTTCAGTGAACCAGGCGGCTTTTTTGTTGGTGTGATTGGTGGCGAAGGTCTTGAGTGGGGCGAGGGTGTTGGTGCAGTCGTTGATCCACTGTTTGAGGTTGATGGTGGTGGGGTCGGCGGTTGATCCTCTGTGACCTTGACCCAGCAGCGGCGTGGCATCTGTTGGGTGCGGTGCTGTGTGGTTTGTTTCCCGAAGGTGAAGTGGACGCACCTGTGGTCTGTCCAGTGGGATTCGGGGATGTGGTTGAAGGAGACGTGGGGGACTTGCGGAGAAGATGGGGTCCAGTGTGTATCCAGCGGCATGGGTGGGTGTCATCACGAGTTGTTGGAGTCCGAGGTTGTCGATCAGTGGTGGAGTTGGTGTCGTTGTTGTTCTCGAGGTGGAAGTTCAGGTACCCGTGGAGGATGTAGTCCATGGAGGCGAGTGCCTGCGTGATGAGGTCGGCCATGAAGTCGCTGAACTGTGGTCTGGGTGATTTGTAGACTAGTGTTTCTCTGAGGGTGTTTGGGTCGGTGTGGATCTGGAAGTGCATGTGCTCTGCGGTGGTGAGGATGTCGTCGGTGTTGGTCGAGACTCTGAGGGTGTCATTGTGGATGATGGCGATTCCCCCTCCTACTCCGTTGGTGCGGTCTCTGCGGGAGGTCTTGTAGCCTTCTGGAATGGCTATGGCGATGTCTGGTTCTGAGGTGGTGGTCAGCCAGGTTTCAGTCAGGAAGGTGACGTCGGGGCTGGTTGAGTCTTAGAGGTCCCAGAGTTAGATGGCGTGCTTGCGAGCAGAGTGGGTGTTGAGGAGGATGCATCGGAGGTGGTTGGGTTCTCTTGCTGATGGTTTGGCAGGCCGGATGCTGGTGAAGCTGAAGTTCAGGCAGGTGAAGGGCCCTTGGGTGCGCTTCGGGGTGGCCCGGTAGCAGGAGTGATCTCGTCCGGGGTTGAGTGTGTGGAGGGTGCTGGAGTCGTAGTGCAGTCTGGTGTTGTGGTGGCTTTGGGGTCCAGGGGTTCTGGCGCTGGGCGCGGACAGGCGCAGACGGGCTTGCCTCTGGCGTGCCTCCAGAGCACCAGCAACGTGTCCGCAAGGGGAGCCCACAAGGGGCGAAAATGGCACAAAATGAAAAACTATCACAATAGCAGCACAGTAAAAGCAAGGCACAATAAAACAAGGCACACATAGTGCTAGTGTACTCGCCTGCTTATTTGATGAATAAAGCCCTTTAAAATCCACGTTCAGTAAATTGTAGCACATTTTGTAGGAAACTAGTTTGTTACACAGCCATTGTTATGGAGTGTACATGCCACAATCTCTCGAGTCTTAATTCGATATAAACTGCTTTCCCAGCTTTTTTCTCTCCCACATACCTCCAGTTTGTGGTGCACCTTTGGGCTACATCTTCTAGTCTGATTTGCTTGTCATACTGCGCAGTTTTGAGTTAACATCTGCATACTGTCTGGCCAGCTAATGGCATATATGTTGCAGATTTCAGCTGCTTATCCCATAACATTAAAAATTCAAACTCTCCAAGTCCCTATGCTACTAGATGTTGACAATTCATTGCTTCTGGTGCGCTTAGTGAAAACCCTCCAATTTCTCCAACATACAGAAAATAGTTGTAAAGGTATTGGTAATTCAATCCACAAACTATCCCAAAATCATGGTTTTGGGACCGCTATTGTAGAAGACTAGCTCGGCACTATCTACCCTTTTTAAGGGGAAGCACTAGAAGTAGTTGCCACCTTTTTGGGTAAACCTTTGCTTTGTCTACTTCCAGGAAATTGCACCTTGGGAAAGTCATCTGGTAAGATGGAAGCTATTGCTAATGTATCCTTGGCTTCTCGTGAGGTTTTAGATGTGTTCGGGCTTGGAGGCCATCTTTGCTTTTGGTAAGGAAGATCTACATCTCTACCTAAGGCACAAAGACCTGATGTGGAGAAAGGCTGGCTTGAGATCCTCACAAAACTGGAAATCCTTGCTCCAGATACCATAGTCGATACCACCCCAACATCTGTGTTGCATGCTGACCGCATACCCATCCCCGTTTAGCTTAAACGTCCAAAAAAGGTGATGGGGATAAACCGCACAGCATATTCATTCTCTCCGATAGATCTGTGCTGGAAAGTATACATCTGCCCCCGTGAAAGTTAATAAGCAAGACTAAGTGACCCGAAGTAAGAAAATGAAACTTACCCCCTACATCAGTTCCTCTCTTCTACATTCATGTTGGGTGGCCTGTCGTGCTGCACTCAGAGGGATCAACAATAGCAAGAAAATTAGGAAACCGTTGAAAATGTCCCATGGCTTGAAGCTTCTGAACTGCATCTCCAACAGCAACCACATCTCTTGACCTTGTCAAGTACGGGTAAATGCATATTCTTTACCGTAGCAAGATTACGTTGTCTAGGATACTCAAAAGAAGTCACAGATGGAATAAGTCTTCTGAGCCATAATGCTCTTGGGAAGTCGAGTGATGTTGTGCACATCCTTCTAGAGTGCAAATGAATTCCCAAGTACAGAAATAATATCCTTGCGGTAACTGAAGAGCTCAATTTGTTTGAAGATCTGAAGATCCTTCCAGTGCTTATGGGTGATTACTTCCCAGAAATCAGCCCATAGTCTGGTCTTTTCCGTGGGGCAGGCTGGAAAATAAATGAGCAGTACAAACCTCTCTTCCTTGGCCACAACGTCAAAGTAATCAGCAGAGCAATTTGCTGGGCACGTGCTGGCCTAATTTATCTCTGCATCCAGTCAACCCTCTGCGTGGCCACAAACTCTTGCACCTAATAGTATTAACCCCTTGCCTGCTCATGACGAGCTGAGCTTGTCATGAGTTGTGCCGCTCGCACGCTGATGACGAGCTGAGCTTGTCATGTAACGCGGCTTTTAGAAAAAATCCGCACAGCGCAAAAATAACCGCCGCATGCGGTTAACTAGGAGTGGGGTCATTGGCATCCTTATCCTCCATTTTATTACTTGGCTGATGCATAGGCCTTCAGGTTCTACCATTTGTGCAATGGAAGCCTATTTTAGATGGTAGTTCTAAATCTTTCTTTAAAATTCCAGCTATCCTGCCCATTGAGTATCTCCCTCCCAGCAAGTGCTTACTCTAACAACTATCCAAGAGACTTCTGTTCTGTGCTGTGACAGAAGCCTTGCACTCCTTAATCTGAAAAGGACCAAGACGATTTGGCTCATTAAATGTTTCTGCTTTGTTTGCTGGTGCAGGTCTGCCTGTCACACGTGTATACATGTGTTGCTGGATTTTATAGATGCTTGATCTGATCTTTGCTTGATACCTCTATGATGATGATTTCCTTCTCCAACCTAAAGGACATCGACTGATAAAGTGATCGAGGTCTTTAGCTTATCCCCCAAACTTTATTTTCCTTGGTTTGCAAGGGAAACCAATTGTGTACATCAAGTTTTGTTTATTGCGATCTAGTGGGGCGGGGGTAACTGCATTGGTGTATATCGGGTTTTGAATTGGAGGGTTGTTTTGGTTAACTGAGAGGGTGTGTTGTATTTTTTTTTTTGTACATGGTTTATTACTGTTGTACGGCAATAAGGCAAAAAAAATGCTTTTGGTTGGGAGATGTATGCAGCTTTAGAAAATGTTTGATCATGTGAAGCCCGTTGGCAATCTTAAGCCTTTTTTAATGCATCCGCAGAGCTGTGATTGGTCTTGCCGGATCTTTGTTCCACGTACTTCAGGCAGTGTTGTAGTTAATACGTGCCCAATGGGAAAATTCACATTATTGAAGGTCTAAAATGGTTCTGCGTTGGGCTGGGTGTATCTGCTCTCGGCTGCAGCGTTCTTGGTTACCTATAGTGCATGATTCGATACATAAAATATTGGTTTTCACATACAAATCACGCACACCTCCTCTTAGATCTTCAGCTGTCCTCTGTTCCGTAGCATGTCAGACTTCGACACGTTACTCTTCTTAGGCAAAACCTGCTGCTGTAAAGATGCTATTCCTGTTTCGCCTCTGCACCGTAGGTCGGCCTAGTCAATAATGCCTTTATGTATGTATTTTGGGGGGGGGTGGGGGTGAAGAGGGCTTGTCTTCCTCCTACCAGTATTTGTTCAAATCTGCACCGAGCTCCTGCTGGATATGATAGGCAGACTCGAATTTTATCTTACTCCTGATACTCCGGCCATGCTTTCAATTTTCCCATGACCCATCTGCGGCCTAGGACCAGGCATGCAAATGACCTATGGATACAATGTTGTTGATTGAAACCCGATGACTGGGGCTAGTCTGTCACTTAAGGACTGCTTGCATGTTTCAGGCACCTGGAGTAACTCCTATCTTATAACACTGTCATACGTTCCAATACGGTTATACTTTATCTCCTCTTAAGTGAATGTATCTCTGCTGTCCTTTTTAATGCTTGGCTCCTAGTGTATTCTTTGTGTACTCCCTGTTGCTCAAAGAAGCTGTATCCGAAGAAGGGTGATGTCTAGCCGCTTGTTACAAAATTCCTATTGGGAGGATCTGAACTTCGTAATAAAGGGAGAGAAGTGTTTTGAGTAGAATTTACTCTAGATTCAAAGACCTCCTTATTCGCAGCACTGTTCTGGTCAAACAAGCCTTGAGGGTTGCCACAATTCTGAACCACATTGTTCCTACATATATCCTGCGTCTCTTTGGCCAGTCTCAATCACATCTTGGCCCTGTTGTAGCTTCCAGGTAATGTTTGTCAGTCGTCTAGCTCATGCCCAAATAGGCTCTTATATACTGTTACATGATGTTGTGATGCCTGCATAGATGCAACTCAACATCTGGCTTTTTGGGCCATTAAATCCTCTCCAAATTGAGGCACTCTAGTCTCTGGCCTGAACACGTGTAATGTAACTGCAAGTGTCTTTCCCACAAAGTGGTGTTTATGGGTATTATTTCTTCTCCGTTCTTTCAGCTTTTCTTAAGTACCTCCAGAAAGCGAGCAGGATGTAAATCAGAACGGATTGTGCACCTGTCAATAGCAGTTGAGGGTTCATTAATCCATAAATATTTCACAAATCTCATAGTAGATGGGGCATGGAACCCATGTATCTTTTAGAGTCTGATGCCGGTTCTATCGCTGGAAAACCATTGTGCCAGGAGAAGGCAATGCTAAAATGCTAAGCAAATGAGGGGCTCAAGCAAGAGACTCAATTATGCAATTGAAGATTCCTCACATACAGTACAAATACAATTCTTTGCTTTATAAAGTACTCTAAAAAATAGACTGTTTGCAGTCATTAATATAGTATTCTGATGCATCACTTGTAAATCCCAAACGTTAATGATGAGGACTGAATATGTATGCAAGGGATCGATGGATATTTCTTTGTTGAACTATGCATGTGTCCTCTTTCATCTGCAGTTAAACAAGTTGCACTTGCGCAATACACCAAGCTTGAAATAAAGAGCACACATTTGAAGAATATGCTTCAGTTTTTGGTTTTGTTTAACTTTAAATCACCCATTGACTAAGTTTTGCGGAACGAATTGTATTGCTCAGTGTGCTTCCTCTTTACAACTCGCACTGCCCCAAGTTTAATTTTTTTTATTTGTTCACTTGGCAGAGACTTTAAGACTTGTGCAGCGCATGAACCATAGTTCCCGAAATGTGAGTCTAGCACTAACTTGTCAGTTGATGGCAGTGACACTATTTGGAGAAGCTGTAATTGCAGCTTAAATTTTACATAATGGAGTCATCTCTGGTCGAACATTTTGTTTGTTCACTGGGCAACACATGACCTAGTTGCAGGTACTAGGTATTTAGCTAGTTGGTAAGGAAGAAAATCTGTGAGGGCCAAAGTGACGCTAATTGAGCTTTATAAAAGGGTGTTATGTGAATCACGTTCTATGTTCCTTGTTTCAATCTATTCTAGAGTAGATTACTTCAGTCCGAAGAGGCCACTAACTGTGCCATGGGTCTGTGGTCTCTTCATAGCTTTTGGTTGGTAGATTTGCATGTCAATTTATACCCAAGCTCTGTGGTATCCAGTTGCCTGGCCAACTACATAACACGACCGTAACATAATTGGAAACATTTGGTTTTCAACCTGCTCTGAATGTCCTTGTGTTACACTAGGTTGTACATGAGACAAACATACCATAGTAGGAGAGATGAATGGTATTAAGTATTCCTCCATCGTACATTATAAGCCTATTGCAAGTCACTGAGGCGATCCTTTTCCATATAAAGGAATTAGGCTGAAAACCAAATTCTTTTAAGGTTCTGTGCTCCGATGTGACTTGCAGTATCCTAATCTGTGGCAGTGGATACTTTATTTCTTTATAATACGTGGTCCCCCATCACCTTTTCCACAAACCACTTACATTCTAGGTACCTAGGTCTTTTGTGCGAAACAGCAGGCTTGCAAACATGAAAAATAAAAATAGAATCCCTACTGCAAAATTACCCAAATCAAAGAAGTTGGATATTTGTTGCAAAAAGATAGCATCAGTTTACAAGTTATTATTTTTTTTTTAAACTCCGAATGTGTGAAGATTCTAACTATAATTACGTCATGAAGGCAAGAAATAAATGTTGATATAAATCTCTTCTGCAAGTTGTTTCATTTAGTTTTTTTTTTAAACGGCAGCTTTAATAATGCGCTGATCAGGCCGGTCTTTCTCCCCCATCCCCCCCCCCCCCACTCCTCGTGACATGTTGTTCAACGCTTCTGAATACGCCACTGTACGGAGTTTATCTCCCCTCCCTCTCCCTCCCCCCCCAAGGCAGATCCATCTCCTTCCCCCAGCTCCCTCCCCACTCACTCACGACACCCCCACAGAACATACCGCCTTTCTTACCTTAACATCCCCCCCCTCCTCCCACTCTCAGCCCCCACTACCCTCCTGCCACCCCCACTGTCTTCAGCCTTCACTCTCTCTTTAACTCACCTGCACCGTCTCCCACTGTTGACACCACTTATGTCTCACACTCTCCACCTACTCCACCAACACCCATCGTCCACAAATATGCCCACACTCCGAATAACATCCCACTCATTATCACCGCAGAACCCTTCAACAACGCCAGCATATCCCCCCCTCCGATACCCTGCCCGCTCTCTAGCCCACTACTCAACCACTCACCAATCGCTCTCACCACCAACACCATCTCCATTACTCCTCTGGACCCGACCTTATCTACCCTCCAAGTCAAAGAGGATCTCCTACAAGTCAAAAAGGATGTCCACGACATCAAAGACCTCCTCCTCTCACGGCCCAGCCTACCTCCCACCATCCCACTACCCTACAAACGACGCACCCTCCCTACATACACTCGCCTCAAACGATCCCCGAGATGGCCGACTATCCCCGTTCGCAATAACTCCCCCCGCCGTGTCCTCAACTCACTGTCTGACCGCGACCTATGCTCTCTCCTACACTCCTATGGCCCAGGTCCTGTAAAACACATATCCAACACACGCATCCCCATACCCACAACTCACTCAAACCCTCTGAGGCTCCCAACCCATAGCAACAGAGGTTCCGTCCCTAGCAACCTCAGAAAAATCCCCCTCTCTCTAGAAGGTTCGACCACCCTTCTCACTCCCAAACTCAAATGCATCCTACTCAACTGCAGATTGGCCCAAAGACACTCCTCCGACATCGCTGATCTCGTCTCAGCAATGGAACTGGACCTAGCCATTCTGACGGAAACGTGGCTTACTGAAGCCTCTACCCCGATAATGGACATATTAGTCCCCCCAATTATCACATCATTAGACTGGATAGGCCTGTCAAGACGGGCGGGGGAATTGCATGCATTTTTAGGAGCAACCTCTCCGTCACTAAAGCCGCCTCCCCCTCCCTCACCTCCTGTGAACTCCTCTGCCTCGATCACCAGCGAGGGCAAACAAGTTTGTGCTTTACATCTCATCTATCACCCGCCTGGCGACAACCTCATATTCACCCAACAACTCATGGACACGATCACCTCCAATGCCGGTCGGCAGATCACCCAAATCTACTTGGGTGACTTTAACCTCCACTGGAATGATCAGAAAGACACAGAGGTGAACAGTCTCAAAACTTTCCTTAATGTGCTTGACCTCACCCAAATATGTGATAGACCAACACACGACAAAGGCGCAATACTCGATCTCATCATCGCCAAGGAGGACTCCACCAAACTGGAGCCGATCAAACCCTGTGACTGGTCAGACCACCACATTATCACCTTCTCTATTAACGAAAAAGTTAAACCTAACCCGGTTCAGCCCACCAAATCCAAAATCTGGAAAAGGGACATGAAGAGTCTTAACCCCACTACACTCCCTCCCCACCTAGACAATCTCCTCCTTCCCCCTCCAGGTGTCTCGGATGCCCAAGCACTGACCGACCACTACCTTGACTCTATGAAACTAATAGTCAAAGAAGTCGCTCCACTGCAACTGAAGAGAGTCCAACAAAATTTCTAACCCCTGGTACGATGGCAGACTCAATGACGACAAGCGCACTATGCGAATGGCAGAGCGTACCTGGAGATCTGACCCCTCATCACTGCATCTAAAGACGCTTAAAAAAAAGAGAAATGACTATTTCAGGAAAATAAAGCGCACAAAGTCGGACTTCTTTAGCCGTCTACTGGACCAAGCAAAAAACATGCCAAGGAAACTGTTCGAACTAATCAAGACTCAAACAAAGGCACAACCCTTACAATCAAACAAAGCAACAAGCGACACCCCACACTGTGAAGCCTTCTCTGCTTTCTTTAAGCAAAAGACCGACAACATAAGAAATGACCTCGTCATGGATTTAAGCCGATTCCCCAATCACACCAGAATGTCCAACATTCAACCTAAAAACAATGCATCATGGCTGCACTTCGACAGCTACACGGAAGAAGATCTATACAAACTACTCTGCACTCTGAAGCCCTCTAATCACCTCACAGACCCCCTACCTGCTAATGCAGTAAAAGACTTCACCCCCTTGCTCCTCCCTCTTTGGACCAAAATCATCAACAGCTCTCTTCAACAAGGTCTCATCCCAGACTCCCTCAAGTTGGGGCAAGTCACACCTATACTCAAGAAACCCACAGCTGATCCGTCTGACCTGAACAACTACCGGCCTATCACCAATATCCCCACCCTGGCCAAACTGCTGGAGAAATGTGTCCAACTAACAAAACACATTGGTGAGTGTTGAGAAGGTCAAATTGGTCAATCAGGCTTCCGAGCGAAACATAGCACGGAAACAGCTATGACACACATAATTGATGACGCCCTCCAAATCCTTGACCGCAATGATTCCTGTCTCCTCATCCTTCTTGACCTATCGTCAGCTTTTGACACGGTCAAACATGAGAACTTATTGGAGCTGCTAAGCACTAGAATGGGTCTCTCGGGAACTGTTCTCAAATGGTTTGCTTCTTTCCTTCATAACCGGTCGCAGAAGTTCAAGATCGACAATGTGCTATCTAAACCAGTGCCTGCAGACCTAGGTGTCCCACAAGGATCCTGCCTCTCCCCCACACTGTTCAACCTCGTCATGTAAATGTAATGTAAATTGATACTTGTATAGCGCACTACTCACCCGCAAGGGTCTCAAGGCGCTTGTACGAATACCGCTGTGGAACCCATCCTGGCTTTCCCTGTGAGGTGTCCACTCCTGGGCACCCCCAAGGTGGAGGCCAGGCATCCTTAGCGTTGTGGGGGCCGTTGTGGAGATTAAGCAAGCTATGCCCAGAGTTGCAGAGTGGGACTCCATGATTGGAATAGGCACCGAGGCGAGAATTATCAGGTCCGTGGAATTTTTGAGCTCAAGACCCGCCGAGGCGGGCAATTGAACCCTGGTCCCGGGCTAGACCTCTGCATCAGGGTCTGCCGCTCTAACCACTCGCCACCTTGCTCCAAGCATCCAATGTTCAATTCCATATGTACGCCGATGACACAACTTTACCTAAAGCTACAATCCCCGGAAGATATCAAACTACTGAATTCCACACTTAGCAACACTCAATCCTGGCTGGCCGTTAATCACCTCAAACTAAATGCGCTGAAAACTGAGTTCCTACTCATCTCACCCCCGGCAAACTTCCACCACCCAAACGTGGCTCAATAACCTAACAGCACTCAATGTCCAACCTACTATCGTGGACTCAGCGAAATCCCTAGGCATCACAGTTGACGCCAAGCTCAACATGCAACAGCACGTTAGCATAGCCACAAAAGGGGCTAATTTCCAAATCAACACACTGAGTAAACTCAAACCCTTCCTCCCTGCCAAAGACTTCCAAACTGCTGTACAAGCTTTAGTCATCCCTCGCATAGACTACGGAATTGTGGCCCTCAGCGGACTCCCGCTATCCACAACAGCACCCCTAAGAGCCTCCCCGAACGCTGCCGCGAGACTCATTACTGGCTCAAAACATTCGCATATTTCCCCAGACCTAAAATCTCTAAAATGGCTGCCTTTTGAAGCCAGAATTCAACTAAAAATTGCAATAATGACACACTCGGCGGTGCACCACAAAGCACCCAACTACCTCGCGCAAAAGTTGTCTATATCAGGAGGGTCGAGATCCAATCGTAGTACAAAAAATCTACTTCTGAAACCTAGTAGATTCCGGAAAGAAAAAACATACAAGCGCTCCTTCTCAGGAATGGCACCCAGGATCTGGAATGCGCTCCCTCCGGAAACGAGGCTTATCTCCTCCACTGCACTCTTCAAGAAAGAGGTGAAGAGAATCCTTCTGGCCAAGATCTCCTGAACATTAGAGACTGGAACTGAGTCTCTGCATCGCGCTGTATCTCTGATCACCCTGCCCTTTGGCACTATCCTACTACCTAGAGGGGCACTACTATGCTACTCTCGCCCTATCGACCAATATATGCTACTCCTTGTTGGATTTATATTACTTGTTTACCTGACTGTATTTTGATAGGTTTTGATATGTTTCTGTACATTATTGTTATCCTATATGTTTAGTGACTACTATATTGCTCCCATTATCTTGTTCATTCCTGTTGCCCTTGCCCCTGTCTCTGTGAAGCGCTCTGATATCTGTAAGGATCTTGTTCGCGCTATATAAAACTTTGAATAAATAAAATAAATAAATACTTTGTGGGCTTACAGCCCGCTCACTGATTTTAAAATTTGTTCGTCCTTTAAACATTCTTGCTTCCAAGTACTTTTGTCCTTCCTTTTTGTTTGTTCCCTCCCATGGAGCAGGCCACCCATTACTTGTAACCTTCACTTGTCTCATTTAGTTCCTGACACTTAAAAATAAATAAAAATTTCTAAACTAGCACATCATAAGCGTTAGCATGTTTCTGTTCCGCATGCCACACTTATTCTTTAATCATGGAGGCTGAATGCCTTTCTTTTGTGTGGCTCACCCACCTACTAAACTTACCTCCGCTCACTACATGGTCCCGGTTTGCAGCGATCGATGGTGGTCGCTATTCAACAGCCTGTGTCATTTCGGCCAGTCAAGGGCTCATGTTTTGAATCCGCGCATGTCCCCGGCCTGCGGCGCCCCGGTTAGAGGGATAGACGACTAAATCGATCTGACCCATCAGGGCAATATCTTAGTCACATCACAGCCGACACAATTTATTAATCCATCCTGGCGCCACTAATTGTACAAACGCATTTCGAACCACACATAATCGGAACTTAGCTAAAGGATAGCATTGTGCTTATTCACCGGATATAGCTCTAAGTTTATACTCCTGGACATTATACCGATAACGTGGGAGACATTTTCTGTGCGATTTTTCAGATCTATACACCCAGCCAATAGAATTTAGATACATCAAAACTACAGTACACCATCGACGATACTCAAAAATTATATGTGCAATAGACTGCTACCTGATGAAGGCACGTATGCCGAAACTCACGTAGTTGACAGCTGCCGCACTGCCTCCATCAACTTCACGTCTATCGTATATGATCTATGTACAATATTGTTGGTCTGAAATCAATTTCTTGAAATAACTATGAATTTGATATCTTATATGAATATTTGATTTACTAAGTTAATCATGAGCGATATAAAATAAGAATCTGTTTTGATACTAAATTGTGTGTGCACACATTTGTGAGTAAGGTGGTTTATCTGTGAGAATAGGGTGGTTCTCTTGTTCTTTTCTTGCTTAAGAGGTAATATTTAATAGGTGTACGGTTTAAAATCAGCATTTAGCTATTTTTCTACACTATTTCAATTTCCCTATGTTATAGCTAGCTGTTACTATAGAGGTCCCTTGTTTTCCAAAGAATAAGCTTGTGCCAGTTTTTTCTCCCTCTGCCCCACCCGCTTACCCCCTACTCCAACCAGGGTATTTTTTTGCGGCGTTTGTCTCTATCACTTTAAAAAAATACATTTTTATTGGTATTTACATGTTAGAGTACAAAGTGATATACAACAAATATCAAGTTTATAGGGCGTTCACATGGGACATTACGGCATACGGTAATGGCTGTGTTCGTATCTGGTACGGATATTGGTTTTCTAGTAGTGTCTGCTCCACCTACTAGCTCATCTAACTGGAGCATGTACTTTTCTGCCACTATATAACTGTTGCAGTAAAAAATTTCATAGATATGTTTGGGGACCAGAATCCCATAGCTATGTTTTGTGCTATTGCCAGAACTTAAAATTCCAGCGTGTTTTTAAAACCTATGTAATTTATTAAAAGTATAGTGAATAAACCTAATTTGGTTTCCCTACTTGTATGGTGTTAAATGATCCCCCCCCCATTTCAAGATGGCGGCTTTGTTGGTTAATAAAGACCCAGCCTTTCATCAATTTTCGTTGACAGTCTTCAGTTGTAATTGGATGTTGAGCTTGCTGCCATGTGACCAAGTAATATGACATGGAAACTTCTCATAGAAGCTCATATGAGCTTAGGTCTGCAGGCACACTAGGTGAGCCTCTTGCCTTTGTATGGTACGAGTGAGACTGTATGACATAAAAGGTCGTATGTTTTTGGAGAACTTTATGAAGCCAACTCTGTGTGATACGACCTGTTGCAGAAATCACTTCGATTTACAATTTAACATTCCTTTAATGCCTGCTTCTGCCGCCTTATCCTCTCAAACTACGCTTGGTTTGTAATCTCTTCTAACACTATTGTCCCAATCCCTCCTAGTTACTCTTCCCGATCTGTGTCCGCCACTATCTCTTCAGAACACCTGTGACCCAGTCTTTTAGGTATATCAGATTTTTGCCATGCTCTTTACGCATTTTACTTTTGCTTTTCATTATGGCAACATTTGTTATGGGGTTTCAAAACGGTGGATTTTAATTTCCTATTAATGAATATATAAGTGAAAAGTTTTGAATGGGATTAAAGTAAACCAGCAGCTTATATATTTTTTTTAAATCTGGATTCTCACATCCAGCTTTAGGAGTCTTGGTATGTATGCCCTTTCCTAACGTACAGTTCTGTTTTTGGGGTTCTAAACTTCTCTCCCCCCGCCCTCAATCTCTTCACACACACACACACACCCACACGTCCTGCTGTGTCTAGGCATGTGTTACGGGGTGGGCTATTTAAGGTAGATTTCGGTGTCAGGAATGGGACTTCTTTCATGCAGTTTTTTTTTTCCTCTTCGCCCTCTCCCCTGCCCTGCCCCCCTTCCTCACAGACTTATTCAGTGCGTAAGGTTACTCTGCATGTACAATCTGAGTAATTTTGCCTCTTATTCTGTCTTTGTTTGATCTATAAATGGTTCTTCCTCAGTTCACTAATGCACAGAACAGGCCAGCAATTATTTCACAAGACTGAGAATTTGCAGCAAAATACTTTGGTCTGGAACTCTGAGATTTCATATTCAAACTGACAGTGCCTTCCGTACCGGATGCAACCGTCTTTTAATTTATTTATTATCCTTTCGGAAGATCGGATGCTTTATCCTTAAACCAGTACAAAATAATGCTTCATTTTGCTACCTATGTAATACAGAAAAGAAACACAAGTTGCCCAATTCCTTTTTGTAGAAATCCATCTGCACCTCAGCTGAAGTGGAATAAAAGACTATTGCTTAATTTAGTTAACAACCGCTTTCCTCCTCTAAATTTTGTTTAATAGTCTTAACGAGTCTTGCTTCATGAATAACTTGCAGTACTTCTACTGTTTGTGTAACCCTGTTGAAGCTGAGTCTTGCCTCTGGCTTGGTCTGCGTTCATCTTTTAAAAGTGAAGTAATTGTGCTTGCTTTTTATGGAAGCCCATCAGACCCTATGAAATCTGCTTGATCCATGTTTATTCTGGTGTAAATGGAACTTGTCCTAAGTGTTCCGTTGCGTACTTAGTGCATTGGAAGGTGGGGGTATTTTAGTTGGCCTTTCCTCCGTGATCTCCTGATCCTGTAAATTCTCCATTGTCTGATTAGAAGTTCGATTGCTTTATAGCTGTGCCATGAGTGTTTAATCGTAAGTCTGTCCATGCATCAGTTGATATTAGCCCATGCTTTCGACCTATTATGCCCATTTTTTTTTTTTATTTTTTTTTAGCAGAGGCTTTGCCAAGAATTAGAAAGCTTTTGACCAAAATAGCAATGATCATCAATGGGGAGTGGGCAGATAAGGCTAAATGTAAAACCAGTTAATAGCTTATTCTGGGGGTCATCTTACCCATCTTACCCATGAGCCTGGTGCCATTGGTTTGCAATCTGCATAAAGTGAATGAGCACCAGCGGTAAGTATTGGTTTACATTTATTCACTTTACTGTAACCCTTTTCGCCTTCTTCCCACTTGTATCTTGACAACTTCTAACTGTGCAAACTCTTAGCTGCTCTGTAGGCGTTTTTCCATCTGTACAGGGAAGTCTGGTGGCCAAATTGGAACCATGGTAACATCTTTTTTCCTGCTGTGTGGTCTTTTGCATCTTTCTGTAATCTGAATTCCCTGTCTTTATTACACTTCCTGTTGGTCTGGTTTCTGCTATCTAATCATTGCTCCTGCCTTTCTTTCTTTTTTCCTTTAACCTGCTTGCTGACTGTACAGACCAACTCTACCAGCAACTTGAGCAAAACAGGAGTCTGACTAATGAACTAAAACTGGCCTTGAATGAGGATTAAACTGCAGTGTCAATGAGTTGTGACTGTAATGCATAACCTGCTCGACTTGCCTAGAGTTTATCTTAGCGAGATGTACTAAGGCATGTGCGGTGCTTTGCTGGAACTTTGGGATGCAGGCCCTATGATGGAGGGGGTGGGAGGTTAATGGAGTGCAGTTGCCATAAGGATAGTTTTTTTTTTTTTTTTTTTGTCCAGTACCTCATGACGCGCTATGTCCTGGTAAACATAATTTCAACAGGTTGTCCTATTTGGATGTGTAACTTATTTCTCATTGTCCTAGAAGTTACTTTTTACAATGACTTTAAACAGGTTCCCAAATACTTGCTTCTTGAATATGAATGATGGTGGTTTATGATGTGGGGGTCATTTTTAAAAACAAATTATTGTTAAATGTAAGGCAAACTTGCACGTCTGAGCGGTGTTTCTGCTACTGTGTACAAAGGCCTTAATTGGGCTTGTTTAATTACTTAATCCAATGTTGCTATTGAAATGAATTGTGCATGCATTTTGTGTTGTGTAATTTTGTTTTTGGGGGGGGGGGGGGGTTGGTTTGGTACAGCTGCACACTCCCTAAAAGATCTCACTTTTCAGAAAGTTTGTTTAAAGTTTCCAAAGCTTGAAGTCTTCTGAAAGATGTGTCCTCCTATAGAAATTGCTCTCTGGAGGTTTGCCTTATTCCTGAAATTGGATGTCGCCAAAAGCCTTCTCAGTTGCTAGTTGGTGTACTTTCCGACGTGAGATTTTTTGGGGGGACAGCAGTTCCAAGAAGCCTCCAGCAGTTTTTTAGATCATACTAATGATGGTGGGTTTAGTAGATGCATGACTGTGTGGAATTGAGAAATGTCATGCGCACGCACTTGAAAATAACCATTGCATGCTTTTGGTCGTCAGAATAGGCGTTCTTGGAAGTAAAAGAAGAATGCAATATTCATGGATTTTTTTTTTTTAATTCCTTCACAGAGAAAGTGGCGCATGCCAAAGAAGAGAACCTTGGCATGCACCAGATGCTGGACCAGACTTTACTGGAGTTAAATAACTTGTGAAAAAACTGCCCTTACTACCGCCACACTTGTTTTTTTTGTTACACCTGCTTGCCAAAAGTCCCAGTACGTTTTTGTTTTTTTTTATTAAAGAAAAGCAAGTTAGTTCTCACGAGCATCTGCCAATCGTCCAGTTTGCGGGATGCTGGGCGAGCCCTGAAAGGCAAGCAGTCGGAGTTCAGCCGCTCCAGATTGAATGTGCCCTTTTGAGAGATGTTGCCTAATGCTTGTTTAGAGTGTTGCAACGGAATCCTTGCAGACTGCGTTCAGGAATCAAGAGGCAACGGTTGTAATCCCCGGCTCCAGCATTTTCCTTTCACCAGATAAATGTGGGGCGGCGTTGATTTAGGAAACCAGATCAATCATGGATTGGTGCTACTTCAGACGGAAGACAAGATTGTCGTAAAACCTTTTGATATTGTACAATGACAAGAGCTTCATAAAATAGTTTTCTTCAGCAGAGATGTTTTTATGGGTTTTATTCAGCTGTGAACTTGATCTGTGACTGTAGGTACAAAAAAAGGAATTTGTTGCCACCGAATTCTTAAAGGTCTAAATTCCTGCAAAGTGTACCTGCACCTCATTAAAATTTGTAGGACCATGTTCGAGCGTGAATTTGCATTCCATTGTGTTTTAACCAGTGAAAAGAAGTGTTCCGTTACATTTGGGAGGGTCTAGAATTTGGAGAGATCATTAAAGTGTATTTTATTGGTGTTTGGGGATAGTAAATTGGTATGACCTCACTTTAATTGACACTTGTTTTAGAAGCAAACATGTATACGTTGTACAATGATATGGAATAAATATGCACACTTATGCAATTTTCTAAATTCTGGCTGATATTTGTTTCCCTGTATTGTAACCAAATCAAAGAGTAGAGCCTATGGTTGAAACAAGTTTATTTAGGTCGAGCCTAGCGGCAGCGCGCATACTCTGCTCACTCTGCTAGGCATGCTGTCTTTAGAGTATGCACTGTAAGCCCTGCCCACTCTCCGCCCACGTTTGTCATTGGCTTGTGTCACTATTCTTTCTGAAAGCTGGCATCTGATTTGTAAATAGGCTTGTTGTTCCCGCTTTGGTACCGCCTTGTCTGCATTTGTTGTTGCCCCTAACGACAACCTTTTACTTGGCTTGTTACATGGCCTGCATTATAAGTGTGTGAACACTATTTTGTTTAATGACACTGATGGGGACAATGGCGGCAGCTTCTCTGATAGAGCGCTATGCTGCTATAACTTGCATGCTGAGCGTGGCACACGCTACAGGGACACAGCGCTCTGCAATACAATAGGTATTGTATTTGCAAAACTTTGAACTATTAGTATTGTAAATGAAAATGCCTTTTAATATTAAAGGCATTGCCATTAGCTCAAATTCGCAATTGCAAGACCTACTGAACTGTAAATGCTCATCTACATTCACATGCCTATCATGTTTTAGGTCTATAGGTTTTACTCCATGTTTAATCTACAATTTGCAGCTGCCCTCCGTACCTTGGCTCACCTAGAGGCAACATATGATGGCTTGTGGCACTCTGTTTGCAAATGTCCTCATAAAAATGTTGTCATATGAATGATGCTACCACTAGGCCCGTGGTTCCCAAACTGTGCGCCGCAGCACCCCGGTGCGCCGTAATGAGGAACCAGGGGCCCACGACCACAGTGGGGAAAAGTGAAGCAGCTCCGCCAAAATACGTCCCACCTGCAAAAACCGGGGACATGGTTTGTCCCAAGGACGCATTGCCGCCATAGTTGCGTACATATACGTGTGCTTTACAGGCTTCGGAGGTAGTCTCCATTACTGGCATACGATTAGACATACGCAGCTCTGGCTGTTGGAGGGGAAGTTACTTGTGCCGTCTTCTGCCGGCCGCCGTCCTCTGCAGCTTGCAGCCTGGAAAAATGGCTCTTTTAATAGTGCATTAGCAGTTGCATCACCCACTGTCCATGCATAGTCAATGGCATATTGGTATATTTTAATACAGCTTGGGTCCCTGTCTCAAACTATCCCGATCAGTAGTACTGCAATGGCGGGCCTTGTTTTGTGAACATTTTTGGCAAAATGAAAACTTTTAGTGTTCTGTGGCAGTTAGTTGTTTATATAACTTATCCTCATATATGAACACATTTTATAACTGAGTTGAGCTTCCTGTATGATGTATTTCTGTGGCCTTAGGAGCCAGTGTGAGTGCATGTTTCTGCAACTTCACTTACCTTTGTTTTTGAACATCATACGAGTGCACAGCTAATGAATGCCCGCTCCTGATAGAGGGTGGAACAATGCCAAATATGAGGCCCATCCGGCATACGTATGTAGCTACAGACACAGAAGATAGTTGGAGGGTTTTGTGGGAGCTAAATCGTATGACCTTGAGCAACAGCGACTGGGCCTTCTAAGCTTGTCTGCATTGAGAGCAACCTCTGTGGAGCCAACCCAAATAAATTTGTCCCGAACCTGCAGAGAACTCATCCAAGGGTTGCAAATTAAGAGGAAACTAGAGTCCTACAAAACAGGGACAAAATTCGGATAAATAACATTTACACTAGATTGCACTGCAACAGTGACTGCATGTAGGGACCATAATGCCTCCTAGTGCACCCTTCATTGTTTATTTGGGATTTGTTTATTACTCAGTTGCTTCTAGCTAAAATGCATCAAACTCCAGGGCAAGGCTAACTGAAATGGGGCGAACGATGCATCTCTCTGTTACTATTCAGACAATCAAATGTCTGGCATAAAGGGAGAGTGCTTAAGTCTGGGTTAGAAAGGAGAGGATTCAAGCGGGCCCTGATCTGATGACCTAGAGCAGCATCATTTGGGCCTTCCACCCTAGATTGCCATTTGTGGAAAACTGGCACCTAAACTATTGCATGTAAGTAAGAAGTGACGCCAAAAACCATGGGGTACTCATCTGTGATAATGCTTACACTGACAATTTGACATAGCAATCAAGCTTTTGTTAGTCATTAGTCTGGCCTACGTGCTAATTATTGTGTAATCTCACGTTTTTTCTCCTGAGCTTATACTGGTAACTGTAACCGATGTAAACAATGAACAATGTTCCCTCACGACCTATATAGTGAAAGTGATACCACTTCTATACTTTTACTCTTATTATTTCACACAGTATACGGCAACATCAACTTTTTTCATTTGTATTTTTTATTCTGAAATTTTTTATATATTTTTATAAGTACAAAAGTCACTTTTATCAATTTATCATTTATAACATATGTTTCCTGAAAATCATTTAGTCGAATACACAATAATTCATTTAAGACAATAAAAACATTTTTGTCTACCGTGCAGAAAAAAACATACTTGAATACACCAATAAACTTCACCACACACAAACTCACTCATTCATACTACATTCGCTCCTTTCTCTGTGTCTGAGGGATCGCAGATAGACACGCGATTTTTTACGCGTGTCTATCTGCGATCCCTCAGACACAGAGAAAGGAGCGAATGTAGTATGAATGAGTGAGTTTGTGTGTGGTGAAGTTTATTGGTGTATTCAAGTATGTTTTTTTCTGCACGTTAGACAAAAATGTTTTTATTGTCTTAAATGAATTATTGTGTATTCGACTAAATGATTTTCAGGAAACATATATGTTATAAATGATAAATTGATAAAAGTGACTTTTGTACTTATAAAAATATATAAAAAATTTCAGAATAAAAAATACAAATGAAAAAAAGTTGATGTTGCCGTATACTGTGTGAAAAAATAAGAGTAAAAGTATAGAAGTGGTATCACTTTCACTATATAGGTCGTGAGGGAACATTGTTCATTGTTTATTGCTTTTGTTGCTCCCCTCGTTCCCTGACCTGCAAAGTAAATATAGAGGGGGTCCCATATACATGTTAACTGTAACCGATGTAACCATGTTCTGAAACAATGTCCTTTCTCGTGTAAAGCGCCCTGATACTTCTGGGTGTAGCCAGAGCTATATAAAACGTATTTTGTTACAAATATGATTATTATACCTTCATTGCATCCCAATTAATTTAAGGAAGGCAACAGGAATTACTCCCGAGGTCAGGGTTACATCCTCCCCCACCAGTAAAAAAAAAAAAAATTGTGGGAAGCCATGGCAAACTGCCAATTAAGTCAAGGGAGCCACGGGTCAAAAGTTTGGGAACCACTGCACTAGGCCAAAGCCTGACCATCCTCTCTGTAGTGCTACACACCTTTATATGCATGCGGCAGAAGAAGCTGATGTGTAGTAAAGGAGAACAGTCTGCTAGAGGTCCTCCACCATGGAACTGCGGCGAGCACGTTTAGAACACGGAAGAAGCTGAAGGCAATAACGGATGGGCAGTACTCTGGCTTTATAGAAATAAAGGATTTAAAGGAATGACTAACCTCGACTGGATTTACTAATAAAGGAATGACTAACCTCGACTGGATTTACTAAGGATTTGCGCATATATAGCGACTTCCACGCTCTACAGAACCCCTGTGCGAGTTGGAAGTATCACCGCACTTACAAGAATTTACTCTGGATTGCATAGCCTTGAGAAAGTCGTAGGATTACAACCTGTAGCGACGAAACGCGTTGGCTGTTGCTGGCTGTTTTGGAAAAGATCTGAATAAAACAAGACAAAGAATTAAATTGGAAACAATACTGTCGATTTGTATCTTCATATCGCTGTATGTCTAGCTTACAAAAGGGGAAACCTTACTTGAATTCGAACGTGTGATTGGGATTAACAATTTTAACTAAATACTTACAAGGTCCCAAAAGCAAGACCTATTGGCTATGCCAATGCTTGTTGGTTCCTGTGGGTAACTCAACCGTTGATATTCACACTAGTCTTATTTTCTTTCTATTGTGGGTTATTACTTCAGCTGCGCCTGAGCAATTCTCAGATCAGTCCCTGCCCCTTGTGAGACTCACCCTCCAGGGCCGCCTTTTCTTGGGACTTCCGATTGGTGCCACGTCACAAAGGGTGACGGAACAAATGCTTTTAGATCTTGTCCTCGGTGCCACTCAAAATATCCACGGACCAACCTCAAAGATCTAACTATTGCCCAAGCAAAACAAGCTTGCTTCTCCTTCAGATCAAACTACCCTGTGACCTTCTGGCCCAACGCTTGGATTTGTTTCGGAAGAGCAGCATAAAACAAGTGGACTTCTTTATCACTGAAAACATTCAATAACACCACACCAAGGCGTCTGTAGGCGTACTCCTCGGAGGACAGCGCCAGCTCTGACCCGGGGATCTAAAACCTTCAAGCAGCATCTTAATCAGTCGTGAGTACAGACCCTTTCCCTCTTCAAAGCTCTCAGGCCTCCACAAAGGGCTGCACAGCCACCCAGGAATACCAACATCCGGCTATCGGGCCACCATTGCGATACAAAAGGGGGTGGTGATGGACGGAGCATCTGAACCAATCAAACATGAAATGGAAGCCTGTTTCCGGTCCACGGAAGGCATGGCTTGGCAGTTTGGGCTGGACTGTTCCCATGAGGCACAGGGTCAGACTGATTGCATATGGCCATGTCTGAACTGGGGTGGCAGAGTGGGCTAAAAAAAGGTGATGGATTAAACCCAGATCTGTTGACTGGGTGTGTTTGAATGGTGCAGCTGCTCCGTCCATCACCATCCCCTTTTATACCACTATCAGGCCACCATTGTCCTCTGGCTGTGGTTGGCACTTACTATCGACTTTGGCCACAATGCCCAGCACTGCCTTGGTGCTGAAAAAGCACTCCAAAGCTAACAGACTTTGCATATAGTAAATCTGTGGAGTCAAAATCATTTCGACCAAAACCACCATCATTGGTGCCATAGTACACTATTGCCACGTTCTGCAATGAGACGCTTGAGCCACGTATCCATTGGCTCCAGAAGGAGATTGAGGCTCAATAGACATTTGACAATCCATCCCCAGATGGTCCGGATCATCTCCTGCCCACCTGGAACTGCCAAACAGTCACCAAAAAAAGGCAGCTTTCTGTCCCAGTAGCCCTGGATGAAGCCCCAGCTCCTAAAGGATAGACTGACGAGGCCACCAGTCCACTACCTGCTCCTCCACCACAGGCTTTCCTGCACATGGATACCCTCTTTTCTACATTCAACTGGGGGTTGGGGGTGGTGGAGAGGAGAATGTGTTCACCACTTCATACACTGGAGATATAATGGGGGGAAGGGGGTAGGGGCAGACACTACTACCATATATCCCCACCCCGACCCCTGGGACACTAATGCTCTGTACCCAGCAGACACTGATTCTGATCTTTACCCAGCTCTTCCCTTATTTCCCCCTCCCTGATCCCTCCACATATCATATTGGGAACTCGTTACCAGGGCAAAGGCCTACCATAAAGTTCCCCATATCCAGTACCAGTGGAAGAGGATTTAGCTTTTGAGACCCTCTTTCCACACCACACACAACACAATACCTCTATGCGAAAAGGTATGTTTTGCCACACCGCTGAAATGTTCCAGGACCACATCTGTACTCTGGTAATTACTCCCAGAGTTGATCAAGGATAAGGGTGCCCCGCAGTTCCTTTCTACATTCAAGGTCCACTTCCCCCAGCCTCTTGTGATTTTATGCAGTGCGGAAGAGGGGCACCTTCCAAGCTACCGGTGATTGCTCCCCCCAACCAAAGCTCGTTAAAGTAAGACTAGACTCTGTGGGGAAAAGAGTGCCAGCGCAATCTGCTCATCATTGACGTATTGACAAATATGTAGCCCATGTCCAGATAAGGCAGGGCCACTTGGGATGAAATGAAGTATCTCCTTCAGTACCTCCCTGAGAAACAGAAAAAGAGAGCATGATTTGGTTTCTGAAGGGAAAGTAATCTCTCCCATCGCCATACAAAGTGCCCTTTGCTGCTGCATGGGGCTTCAACTCAAGCCTCCTTCTCATACGCCATGCATGGCTGTATATATATATATATATATATATATATATATATATATATATATACTGGTTCAAACCTGTGGTACAGCAGAACTTGCTGACCCTACCTTTTGACGGTGAACATCTCTTCGGGCCCCAGGTGGACCGAATCCTTGAAATGATGAACAAGCATACTGAGATAGCAATGGCTATGGGTGCAATTCAAACCCACTTTTTGAGGTTCCTTGCACCGCACTCCCTTCTGTGGAGGCACAAACAATCTTCCCCTGAAGCCTCTATGGCATACAATAACCCACAGGCCCTGTCACCTGCAGGTAGAGGCTTCTGTAGATGCACCTCTAGGGGTCCTCCCCCCAAATGCAACCCCTGCCACAGTCACCAAACCCAAACATTCTCACTATCACTCCTGTCAGAGTAATTTTCAAGAGTTCTCCTACTTGGTGAAACCGACCAGTGGGAGCTGGACATCAGACAGCATGGTTCCTGTCTGGTGCTAGCTTCTACACATACCACCCTGCAAACACACTTTCAGTAGAGCACATAATACTGCTCAAAGAAAAGGTCCAATTGTTTCTTCACAAAGATGCCATTGTGTTGGTACCACCTCAAGAAACAGGCTCAGGAGTGTATGCTCTGAACTCCATTCCCTAAAGATTGTTCCCTGAGGCCCACTCTGGATCGAATGACTAACCCCCTCAACAAATACATCCACTCCGAACATTTTCATATGGTCAACATTCAGGATGTCATACCTCTTCTGCAGCAGGGCGACCTCATGACTACTTTTGAACTGAAGGATGTCTAATTTCACATACAAATACACCCTGTGCATGAGCTTGACCTATTGTTTGGGGTCTGCAGGTAACTCCATCAGTTCAAGGTACTCCCCTTCTGGGGTCACTACAGGTCCCCGGGTGTTCACAAAGTGCCTCACAGTGGTAGCACCATACCTGGGAGTTTACGTCTTCCCTCATCAAGAGGTCCACCTGCCAACTTTGCAGCGACAACATTGACCA
Source organism: Lissotriton helveticus (assembly GCF_964261635.1). Classification (NCBI taxonomy): domain Eukaryota; kingdom Metazoa; phylum Chordata; class Amphibia; order Caudata; family Salamandridae; genus Lissotriton; species Lissotriton helveticus. Next base: position 295,232,150 of record NC_136062.1, on the reverse strand, counting down.
CTAAACACCTTCTACACAATATGGGATGTTCTATCGATGTCACAAAATCCAATGCCAACCCTCAAATTCAGCCTTACTTAAGGGCAGTCCTCAACTCGGAACTCTGCCTTGCCTACCATCTCACTGAAATTTCAGACACTCCTTCCACACTTTCAACAAGACCACTAGGTCACAGCCAGGACAGTTATTTGCCTCCTAGGTATGATGGTTTCCTGCATTCCAATAGTGCCCCATCAAGTATAAGACCACACATGCGTCTGTTGTCGGAATGCCTAGCGCAGCAATGGTCTATAGCGGAGAGTCGTTGGGAGGCTCGAATGTTGGTCAGGGGTTGCACTTGACACTCTTCTGTGGTGGAACACCAAAAACTGTTGCATGGGTGGCTTTTTCTCAACCCAGTACCACAGGAGACCAAAACTGACTCTGCCGTCTTAGGGGCACATTTGCAAACTTTGACTGTCCAAGGCCACTGGGAACCCAACCCAGGTACTTCACATCAATTACCTTGAACTCCCAGCAGTTTGCCTTGAATGCTTTGCTTCGCCGTCTGGTGGGCAAATTTGGTCCTGTCTGGACTGATAACACCACATACATGTTTTACCTTTAAACAAAAAAAACATGGAGGACTTTGTCTCCACAGTGCTATGCTTGCCCAGCACATTTGGTAATGGGCTCTGTCACAAAATCCACCTACTAGCTGAGTACCTATTGGGGGTGGACAGCAACTTTGCTGACTTCCTCAGCAGGATGAGGAAACAAGTCCACAAGTGGGAACCCTACCGGCAGGTCCTCCACCAGTACTTCCTAGCGATGGGGCTTTTGTCAAATATTCACAACTGTAGGAAATGCAAAATGCCAGAGCTTCGCATTGAGGTTCCCATAGTCCAATGGCAATGCACTATGGATGAACTGGTCAGAGAAATTTGCCTACGCTTTTCCTCCTCCCACTGCTACCATTTGTGGTTTAGAGGTTATGGCAGACATCCCTAATTCTTTCGAGCTTCTTCTTCTCCCACTTCCCTTAAGGCCTGCTAACTGTGGTTCACAACACTTCTGGATTGCTTAGTGGTTCTACACAAGAGACACCCAATCAGACCTGACTTTCTCATGCGGAACCTTGGAGAAATACTGCACCCAGACCCAAAGTCCCTCAACCTTGCTATCTGGCTCATGAAGTCTTGGAATTTGGATGTCTCAAATTACCTCCCAAATGCATGGCCATCCTGAAGGAAGAATGTAGACCCACTACCCATGCATGCTACATGGCCAAATGGTAACTATTTCCTTCTACAAAATCTATTAACCCACTCACAGCTAGAGTACTGAACATTGCCTGCTACATCTACAAACTTCCGGGCTGGCATTCACTTCTATTTGGCTCAGTCTTACTGCGGTGGCCTCTTGTCTACAGAATAGAGAGCGCTCCATTTTCCAAATTCCAGTTATCATGGCATTCATGAAGGGCCACAAATAATCCCTCTACAGACCCCACCAGCTCCATCATGGAACCTCAATACTGTTCTCCCCAGATTAATGGTTCATCAATAAATCATATTAGTAAAGCACACTACTTACCCATGAGGGTATCAAGGTGCTCTGGGGGAGGTGGGGTGATGCGACTGTTTGAAGAGCCACGTCTTGAGGAGTCTTCTGAAGGCCAGTAGGTCTTGGGTCTCCTGTAGTTGGTTGGGGAGGGTGTTCCAGGTCTTGGCCGCAAGGTTGGAGAAAGATTAGCCGCTGGCGGTCTTTCTTTGGATGCGGGGGACTGGAGCAAGGCCGGCGGTGCGGAGCTGGTGGGAGGGGGTGTAGAAGCTGAGTCGTTTGAGGTATGCTGGTCCGGTGTTGTGGAGTGCTTTATGTGCGTGGATGAGGAGCTTGAAGGTTATCCTCTTGTTGATGGGGAGCCAGTGCAGGTCTCTCAGGTGGGGTGTGATGTGGCTGCGGCGGAGAGTGTCGAAGATCAGACGTGCAGAGGCGTTCTGGATGCGTTGCAGCCGTCTCAGGAGTTTGACCGAAGTTCCTGTGTAGAGGGAGTTTCGGTAGTCTAACCTGCTGGTGACGAGGTCCTGGGTGACTCTTCTTCTCGTTTCAGTGGGGATCCCCTTGAAGATCCTGTGAAGCAGGAGGAGGGTGTTTAAGCAGGAGGAGGAGATGGCGTTGACCTGCTTAGTCATGGAGAGGGTGGAGTCTAGGATGACCCCTAGATTGTGCGAGTGGTCGGTGGGTGTCGGGGCTGTTCCCAGTGTTGTCGGCCACCAGGAGTCTTCCCAGGCTGAAGGGGTGCAACTGAGGTTGAGGACCTCTGTCTTGTCCGAGTTCAGCTTCAGTCGGCTGTTTCTCATCCATTTGGCGACGGCTTTCAATCCTTCGTGGAGGTTGGTTTTGGCAGTGTCAGGGTCTTTGGTGAGGGAGTGGGATCAGCTGGGTGTCGGCGTAGGAGATGATGTTGAGGTTGTGCTGTCGGGCGATGTGAGCGAGGGGTGCCATGTAGATGTTGAACTGCGTTGGGCTGAGGGATGAGCCCTGGGGTACGCTGCAGATTATCTCGGTGGCATTGTAGCAGAAGGGGGGAGGCGGATGCTCTTGAGTTCTGCCGGAGAGGAAGGATGTGCTCCAGTCCATTCTCTTGCTCTTGGATCCCAGTGTTGCGGAGGCGTGTACATAGGGTGTGGTGGCAGACCGTGTCGAAGGCAGCTGATCGGTCCAGTAGGATGAGGGCTGCTGTTTCTTGGTTGTCTAGCAGGGTCCTGATGTCATCTGTGGCGGCGATGAGGGCGGTTTCGGTTCTATGGTTGCTGCGGGATCCAGACTGGGATGGGTCCAAGATGCTGTTCTCGAGGTAGTGTTCTCGATGTAGCGGGTCAGTTGTTTGACGGTTTTCTCAATGACCTTTGCAGGGAGATTGGTCAGAAGTTCTTGAGGTCCTTGGGGGTCTGCCTTGGGTTTCTTGAGTAAGGCATTGATCTTGGCGTGCTTCCAACTTTCCGGGAAGGAGATGTTGATTGCTTTCCGGAGATGGAGTGCGATGGCTGTGCTGAAGATGTGGTGGGAGCATGGGTCGAACGGTGATCCGGAGTGGATGGTGTTCATGATCTTGCTGGTGTTCTCGTTGTTGATGCTGGTCCAGGAGAGCAGGCGGTTGATGCAGGTGGTGGTCGTGGGGTGGGAGGTCTCAGTGGTTGTCGTGGCGTTGAAGCTGTCGTGGATGTCGGCGATCTTGCGGTGGAATACGGTGGCCAGCGAGTCACACTGTCTTGCGAAGGTGGGATGTCGTCGTAGCTGGGGTTGGAGAGTTCCTTCACTATGTTGAAGAGCGCTATGCTGTTGTAAATGTTGTAGTACTTTTCTGGTGCCCGAATCACCCCACATGGGGTCTCTCTGGCGCTTGTACTAATACCGCTGTGGAACCCTTCCTGGCTTTTCCCTGTGAGGCTCCCACTCCTGGGCACCCCCAAGGTGCAGCCAGGCATCCTAGCGCTTTTTGTGCCGTTGTGGAGATTATGCAAGCTATTGCCCAGAGTTGCAGAGTGGGACCCATGATTAGAATAGGCACCGAGGCGAGAATTATCAGGTCTGCGGAAATTGAGCCCAAGACCCGCCGAGGTGGGAATTGAACCCAGGTCCGGGCCAGGCCTTTGCATCAGGGTCTGCCGCTCTTACCATTGAGCCACACTTCTCCACTTGTGTGCGTTATCTAGGCGATCATCAAAGGAGGCCCTTTTGGCGGATCTGATGAGGTGATGGAGTCTGCGGGTTGTGTTCTTGTGGGCAGCGTAGCTGTCCGGTGTTCGATCGCAGAGCCAGTTCATCTCCAGTCTTCGTCATGTACGTTTGGAGACTTGGAGGTCTTCGGTGAACCAGGTGGCTTTCTTGCTGGTCTGGTATGGTTGTTGGAGGGTGTCTTAAGCAGGACAAGGGTGTTGGCGCAGTCATCGATCCACTGTCTGAGGTTGCGGGCGGCGGGGTCGGTAGGGTCGGCTGGTGGGCTCTGGGCGAGGGTGGTGTTTAGCTGGACTTTGACTTTGCTCCAGCAGCGCCGAGGCATCTGTTGGGTGCAGTTGTGCGTGGTGGGCTTCCTGATGGAGAAGTGGATGCAGTGATGGTCAGGCCTGTGGGGTTCGGTGGTGTGGTTGAAGTAGACGTGGGGGGTTGTGGAGAAGATGGGGTCAAGCTTGTGGCCGGCGGTGTGGGTGGATGTTGTCATGAGCTGTCTGAGTCCAAGGTTGCCGATCAGGGTGGTGGAGTTGGTGTCGTTGTTCTCGATGTGTAAGTTCAGGTCACCGAGGAGGATGTAGTCCGTGGAGGTGAGGGCGTGTGTGCTGACTAAGTCGGCGATGCAGTCACTGGAGCGCGTCGGGTTTGGGGGTTCTGTAGACGATGGTTCCTCTGAGGGTGGTGTTGGGATCGGTGTGGATCTGGAAGTGCATGTGTTTGGCGGTGCTGAGGGTGTCGTCGGTGTTGGTACGGGGTCCCTGCGGGTGATCTTGTAGCCTTCCGGGATGGCTATGGTGATCCACACCAATCCCAACACCACCCTCCGAGGAACCCTAGTCTACAGACCCCGCAGGACCCAAACCATACTTCAGCGACTCCATCACCGACTTCGTCAGCACACACTCCCTCGCCTCCACGGACCAAATCTTCCTCTGAGACCTGAACTTCCACAACGACACCAACTCCACCAACCTCGAACTCAGACAGCTCATGACAACACCCACCCACTCCGCTGGCCACACGCTTGACCCCATCTTCTCCGCAAGCCCCCACTTCTCCTAAATCCACACCACCGAACCCCACGGGACTGACCATCTCCACTCTTGCCCCTTTCAGTTCCTGTCATGGAAGGAGGCTTTTCTGGTTGCCATTACTTCCCTTCTGCATGTCGGTGAGTTCCAGGTACTAACCCCTAGAAGAATCTTTCTTTCAGGGACATAGGCACAAAGTCATCCTATGCATCAGCCCTAAATTCCTTCCTAAGGTGGTTTCTCAGTTCCACCTGAACCAATCAGAACTTCTCCACTCCTTTCCCCATCCAGACTCTGTAGCAAAAAGGGATTTTAACACACTAGATGTCAAATGAGCCATCATGTATTATGTAAATAGGACAAAACCTTTCAGAAATACTCCAACTATTTGTTGCTTTCTCAAGCCCCCACACAGGAAAGGCCTGCTCCCTCTAAGTCCACACCACTCTCAAAAAGAGCTTCTTGGCCTTCCTGCGGAATATTCCACTGGCTGACGAATGCAAAGCAGCTACCTGGTCTATTCCATTTTTACAAAACACTACTGTGTGGATGTGCTAGCCTGCCAACAGGCCAAATGTTGGTCATGCAGAACTCTGTACACTCTTTCAATCTACTGCAACAAGCACTGCTTTTTGGAGGACTACATTAGTCTATGCACAGCATGTGTATCTGCAGCCACATATGCCTCAAATGGAAAATGTTACTTACCCCATAGATATTGGTTTGTGGCATGTAGTGCTGTAGATTCACATGCCCCCCCCCCTCCCTGGACACTTATGGCCATTGCACTTCTCTTTAATTGTCCTCTTTTCCATGAGCATACCATTGTGCATCACTTTGCATCTCACTTAAGCCTCACCTGCCTTGTGGGGAAAAACCTACCTTAACAATGGAGCCTATGCCCATTGCCAGCAAGAGGTGCAGTCACTGAACCTTGTATTTGAAAGACTTCTCTTTGAAGAAAACAACCTGCACACATCTGGGCCCAGCAATGGATGTCAGGAGTCTATTTTAGCAGCAAGTAGTGTATAATTCTACTACAAAACAGATGGCATAGTTCACTCTTCAGAAAAATATGGAATCTCTGGCCTTGTGCTTTACTTTCCAGTTGTTTGGTGTTCAGAAAAGAAAGAAAACACATTCACTTTGTTTTCAAAGTGCTAGTCAGAAGTAAATGTTAAGGTTTCTAAACCTACAATGTTTTTGTCCTCCGGTTTGCTAGATACCCTGGAAAAATATTTAATCTCCACACAGTGGTAAAGTTGACACTCGTGAGAATCTAAGGAGGTATAGCTGTAGTGAATTCTTAACCAGAATACCTTCGAAACCTCCGCATATAGCTGTAAAATATGTCGTTGCAATACAGTGATCTCCGCAACCCTGTGGGAATTGTAATATGTCCAAAGCAGTTGTATCTCACAAATTAAGTAAGGGCGGACTTAAGAATAGTAAGTATATGCTTACTTTACAATGTAGTGCTAGGTCGGTGTAGTAGAAGCAACATTGTCGGTCAGTACAGCCACACATGGAATGACTGCAGTGTTTGAACCCGGTTATTTAAATTAAAAAACATAGACACCGAGCATCTCAGTATTCCTACATTTTTGCCTTATGCTGTGCACTTTCTGACAATGCAGAATAGCAACTTTTCAACCCTTTCTATTTATTAAAATAAGATAAATGTGCTGTACCAGCATCTACAAAATCCCATACCAAGAGATCGACTTAAATTCAGTACATGCTCCAACCCCTGCAGCTATCCTTGATATCAAGCCGCTTGCTTCTAGTTACCTCCTCTTCTCATGAGTGCTCAGGAAGTTGGGTTGGTGAGAAGTACAATTATTTGTCACCGCACCTGTCTGCGTAAGTGCAGCACTACTGCTGCCATTGCTGTATGGCAGAGCCCTATGTGTTGCAGCGTGTTGTATCCCCTTGTCAAGCCACATTTTAAATCTGCATCATATCGATGGCCAATTGTATATTCCTCCTGCTGCTCCACTTTCTTACTGCACTGTTTCTTTTAAGCACTGGAAAGTAAAAAGTGTCCATTTTTCTGTCTTTCCTCTGTTTTAGATAGACCCATACAATGATTGCGTGGAACAGCATGGACTACTTTATCAAAACAATCATTCACCAATTCCATCAAGATACCCAATGTATGCATTTAATTATCAATTCCATCAATTTCTTAAAAGATTCTTTTTAACATAATGGCTACAATGCTGCCATTTTGCAAAAACACCTAACAGTCCAAAAATTGTTACTTTGTGTGGTATGCATCTAATGCGTTAGACGGGACACTTCACAGCATAGCACACCTTAACAGGTGTATTATTGTAGGTGGGTGATTTAGAAAATCAAAAACCGGTGTGCACCGTACACTTCTCCTTCAGGGTTTCCTCTGTTTGCCATAGAATCCTGTGTTATCATCGCCTGTACTTCTATTATTCAGTGAAAAAATGCATCCATGTTTAACCTTTCAAGTCGCTGCATCGAATCCTTATGGTTCCAGTCAGTCTTCATCCTTCCGAGGTTGTTAAAATGGGTACCATTGAGGTAAGTAACAAATGTCCATTATTGGTCAGTACCAGGAGACCTCTTTGGAGTGGACTTGTGCTTTATAATGATGCCTTGTGTATGGACGCAGGATGACTAAAATGCCAAGGGTTTCAGCGGTCAAACACCTAATGTTGTCTTGTCCTACCATTTTAGCCCCTCGACCACATGTTCTTTGCTGCTGAGGGGCTAGATGTCGAAACTACATAAAGAAAACATGGTTGCTAGCTGTATTTCTGTGGTATTCTTTCAATTATTGTCCATGTGAAACATGCAAGTACTGTGGCAGGGGTATTGATGGGCAAACAAGGTCTAACGCCTTCTACTGCCAAACTCCCAATTGACACACCTCAAGTTTACCCTTCTGCTTGGGGCTCACCAGTCTTTGTTTCTCCAGCCTGGGTTGTTTACAGTACTAAAGATTCAATTTAGGTGCTGAGCCATGTAATGCGGAGTCTAGGCAGTGTGATATTGGAGTAACCATGATCATCCTAACCGGTTACGTTACAAAATGTATTAATTTGCTATATCCCACCAAAATTGTATTTCTCACAAAATGTTCAGCTAAAAAATCCAATACATATGTTTCAATTGGGCATGCTGTGTAGATCATGTGAATGTTCTTCGCTCACTCCTTGCAGTTAATTGGTCCAGCTACCCATATTACTTATTCCATTCCATAGCACAGGGGTTCCTGTGATTAGGACGATTGCATGCCACCATCGCCCAGCTTCGGACGATCCAAAGTTCCTCAGCCAACACCCCACCTCAAATTTTGGTGGTGCAGGCCTCTACTGCCCAGGGTGCATTCCTTTCTGGCCCTCTGGATAGGGAATCCAAGAGACTGGACTCATTTTGGGAAGAATAAGTTTTCTTTCTCCATTCTGGCATAGTGGTTGATGGATATCACATGCTTATTGGGCTGTTTCTCCCACTCTCTGTGGGAGACGGTTGCGCAGGTGCTGCCACAAGTGCCGGAGGAGGCCCTGGCTGTGCTCTCCCAAGCTGTCAAGGACTGGAGAGATGCAGCAAAATTCGCCATACGGTGTGGTTTGGATACAACTATTTTGCTGGGCAGATCAATTTCAATGATGGTGGTCTTCAGGTGCCATGCCTGGCTTCGTAGGACTGGCTTCTCGGGGGATGTCCAGCCCTATTTGATGGATGTGCCCTTTGATGGAACCTGCCTTTTTGGGGAAAAGGCAGCCTGCCCTGGTCAGGTTCAAGGACTCTCAAGCTACGGCCAGATTCTTGGGCCTCTCCTCCACTCCTCCTGGCCAGTCTTCCTTTCGTGGCAACGAAAGATTTCCAGCTGCATCCTATCCACCGTTCTGCTCAAACTGTCCAAGCCATGTGTGGACATAATTCATTCCGTCCTCATAATCGAGGCCAGAAATCGTCTGCCACATTGCCCCCAGCAGCCTTGGACCTGAACCCTTCACCTACAAACCGTTGCTTTCAGCTGTGTGGATCTAATTATTTCAATGGAAGCAATACATGACTTGAGTGGATTGGGTCTCTGGCCTTTCTTGCCTTCCTACCTGGCCCGACTCTGACCCAGCATTAGGGATGAAGAGAAACACGAACCACAATCGAACCTGGCACTGTCTTCCCTTTCCCTTCATAATGCAGTTTCGTAAACAAAAAAGTAAACCAGCTCTATCTTGCGAGCAGAATGAGAACGAGTCGTGTAACGAATGCTGTAAACAGAAATTATAGCCAAAATATAAACTCTCACTCCAACTTTGTAGTTTCGATTACATGTAGGACAAGAAAATAAAAATATGCTCAGCAGTAAGCAGGCACGTGTGCTATCCCTGCCAGTCCGTGACTCGAGACCACCTCGAGTCATGATCCGAGACTGTAGCTAGTTAGCTTGTAATGTCCTGTCAGTTTGTTTTACCGCCACTACTGAGACGTGGTGACAGAACAGGAGCCCCCTTTCTCTAAATCAGAGGGCGCAAACCGGCCTTTCTTGTATTTCTGCGATAGAATGGGCATGCACTAGTCCTGTATCGGAAGGGCACCATCACAAACAGAAGTTCTGTGACACACACAGCTTGCAGGTTCCCGCGTCAGACAGCAGCGTGACGAGATTTCTCTGATGAGGCGTTTGATTGCTGCTACAGGCAGCATCTCAGACTGCTTTCACTCCAACAGGCTCGCTCTCAAAGCAAAACGATAACACGGTGGCACGCTCTCTTCCAATTGTGAAAATAATGACACGAGCGCCTCCGGACCTGCGCTAAATATTTCCACTCTTTTGCAATGTTCAATATTTATTGCCTCATCAGATGTGGCTGTGCTGCAAGTTAATGGTGGCGCGCCAGCCCGAGGACAGCGGGCCACGCCCAGCTTCCCTTGGAGGAGCCGCAATGATCGCCCGCTCTATCCGCAGCCTTTTACAAAAGATTTCCACTTGAGCGGCTCATCTTTAATCAATATAAAAAGCAGAGGTTTAATCCATTTTTTATGTAGATGCTAATTTCAGGCTAAACAAGATGAAGCGAATCCAGAGCCCCACTGTGAGAGAACCAGGAAGTCAGGCATCCTTGCCCGTGGCATGGGTGGGTCCTGTGACGCGGCCGGAAGAGGCCGGTGTTGCTCGTTCATGCGGGGCTCCCATCATGGAGAAAATCCACAGAAGTGCCCCGCGTGTGGAGATGCGCCGGAGAAAACGAGTGCAGTGAGGCGACGCGACAAAAGAGCACGGTGAGTGGAGGGGGGGATATGTGTGTCTGTGTGCATCTGGGTGTGTGCGCGTGCGTGAGTGCTGGTGGAGGGGGGGGGGTGTGTGTGTGTGTGTGTGGGTGTGTGTGTGTGTGTGTGCGCGCGCCTGCCTGCCTGTGTGTGTATGCCTGCCTGTGTGTGTGTATGCCTGCCTGTGTGTGCGTGTTTGCGGGGAATCTGAGCCAGGGGACGGGCACGGCGCCGGCCTGGGTGTTCGCGCCCACGAGGTGAAGTCGACGCTCGTGCCCGGCCCCTGTCTCACATTCCCCCAAGACGGCTGACTATAGTTGTCGATCCAGACAGCAAATGCTTTGCATTTGCTTTTGTCTAGGCTCGACCTAAAAAGGAGAAATTCAAAATGCTCATTTTGGCTCAGGTTTTGTCTGCCCCAGAGCAAGGAGACTGGATGGTGGCGTTGGACCTGCAGGATGTGTATTTTCACATTCCCATCCTGCCAGGCCACAGGCATTACAGGCCATTTTAGTTATGCGGGATTTGTCGGCGGCTTTTGACACCGTTCCCCCTGACGGTCTCCTTTTAAGACTCTGGGAGATCGGAGTACGTGGAACGGTGTTGAAGTGGTTAGTCATTTCTGGCCGGCCGCCGGCAAACGGTCTGGGCACCACCTTTCTCCGCCACTATGCCGCCGCTGGAGGTGGGGGTGCCGCAGGGCTCTATTCTAAGCCCCACCCTTTTTAATATCTATATGGCCCCTCTGGCGGTGGTGGCGGAGTCGTTTGGTGCCCAGATCGTATCCTACGCTGATGACACTCAGCTTCTCTTTACCTGCTCGAAGAGATCTGACTTTGATGGTACACAGATTAGAAGCTGTTTGGGGGCGGTCTTCGACTGGTTTAGGCAGCACAGCCTTAAATGTAGTTCCGATAAATCGGAGTTGCTTTTTTTTGGCTGTTCGCCCGATCCCAGGTGGAAGGCCTGGTGGCCCCCGGACATGTACCCCCTGGCAGATGCTTCTTCCAAAGCAAAAAATTTGGGGTTTCAGATTGATGATGGTCTTTCTTTTGGGCCTCAGATCCGGGAGCTTTCAGGGAAATGTTATGGCATCCTTAAAATGTTAAGGAAATTCCTTCCTATCCTGTCTTTCGAGCATAGAAAGATCACTGTGCAGGCACTGATAGGCTCACGCCTAGATTATGCTAATGTGCTCTATTTGGGATTGCCAAAATTTCTGGTGTCACGCCTCCAGACGGTGCAAAACTCCGCCGCAAGGGCCATTTATGGCCTTCAGCGAAGAGTGAGTGCATCAGAGTTGCTTAAAAAGCTCCACAGGCTACCTGTCGCAAGAAGGATTACTTTCAAGGCTCTCACCCTTGCTTTTAAAGCGCTTCACCAGATTGGGGCAAGATATATAAGGAGACGCCTGACATTCTATGTTCCTTTTAGAAGTCTGAGATCGTCCTCCTTGGCTATGGCTTCTGTTCCTTCCATCAGGCAGGCTAGAATTGGAGGACGCTCCTTTCGATGCTTGGCACCGCGATGTTGGAATTCTATGCCCGTCTCTCTCAGGAAAATCAGTAATTTACTGGTTTTCAGGAAGGAGCTGAAGACATGACTTTTTACCCAGTAATCCCCTTTGTTTCTTGCCCTGCATTTGCCCTGGTCTCTCTTTTCGGGTTTTTGTCAAAGCGCTGGGACACTCCATGGAGTAGCCGTGCGCTATAAAAGACCCGTTTTAACATTACCTGCAGTTCAGAGTAGGCCATGAGCACTTTCAGTTTACTGTGCTCCCCTTCGGGCTTCCCAGTTCCCCTCTGGTGTTCACCAAGGTGATGGCGGTGGTTGCGGCTCATCTGCGCAGGTTAGGGGTTTCAGTCTTCCCATACCTAGACCACTGGCTGTTGAAGGTGTCGTCACCCACATTCAGACTCTGGCAGACCTCCTGCATTTGCTGGGGTTCTCTATAAACGGACTGAAGTCACACCTGACTCCTTCTCAGACGCTCTCTTTCAACGGAGCAGTTCTGGACACAGTGCAGTTTCGGGCTTATCCTACTGAGCAGCAGGTACAGGATATTTAGGTTATGATTCTGATATTTCAGCCTCTATCCTGGATTTCGGTGAGACTGACTCTGAGGCTGTTGGGTCTCCTGGCATCTTGTTGGTATGACACGCCAGGTGGCGTATGCGGGCTCTGCAGTGGGACTTGAAGTTCCAATGGGCAAAGCATTGGGGAAGTCTCACCAATGTGGTTCAGAGCTCGGAAGGAACTGCAAAGGATCTACAGTGTTGGTTAACAGACTGCGAATGGATCAACAGCATATCTCTCTCCCTTCTCCAACCAGATTTCACAGTTGTGACAGATGCTCTCACTTCCGGGATGGGGTGGCCACATGGGAGAGGCAGAGATATGGGGTCACTGGCGGAGGCGGTGCTCCATATAAACTTGTTGGCGCTTCGATCGATTCAGTTGGCATTGAAAGTATTTCTTCCCTCTGTCAAGGGGAAGTTAGTGCAGGTGTCCACGGACAACACCACTGCCATGTGATACTGCAACAAGCAAGGCAGGGTGGTGTTGTGGACTTTTTGTTGGGAGGCCCTGCGTCTCTGGGCATGGCTGGAACAGCAGGGCATAACCCTGGTAATTCAACACCTGACAGGTTCTCTAAATGCCAGGACAGACTATCTCAGCTGCTGATGCCTTCAGGATCACAAAGGGCATCTCCACTCGGAGGTGGCGCATGGTCTCTTTCAGCAGTGGGGAGAACCTTGGTTAGATTTGTTCACTTCCAAAGAGAATATGCAATGTCAGCAGTACTGTGTGCAGGAGTTTCCAAGGTGGCTATCGTTCGGCGATGCTTTCGTCGAGTGGAGCTCAGGCCTGTTGTATGCCTCTCCACCCATACCACACCTGCCCATGGTTCTGTTGATCAGGAGCAACTGGCCCCAATACATCCTTATGGCGCCGGACTGGCCAAGTATAGTCTGGTATCCAGAGCTTCTGAGCAAGTGTGTTGATCCTCTGATCAGGCTGCCTCTTTGGGAGGACCTTCTGTCGCAGCAGCAGGGGAGGGTACTCCACCCGAACCTGTCAACTCTGCGCCTCAATGCGTGGAGATTGAGCGGCAGCAGTTGATGGCTTTTGACCTGCCTCCCGAAGTCTGTAATGTTGTTCTGGCAGCTAGGCGGCCCTCCACTAAGTTGGTATATGCCTGTTGTTGATCCGCTCAGTGCTAAGACACCTTCAGGTATTGTGTACTTTATAACACTCATTTATTCATAAATTAATGTTGTACTGTACAGAAAGGTCTATTGACCCTCTTTCTACTGTCCTTTTGTTCATTCTCACCCTGTCTCAGCAGGGCTCTGCTTTCGGAACTCTCAAAGGTTACCTTTCTGCTCTCTGCCTTTTTGCAGCTGCCAGATCAGCCTTCACTCTTTAAATCTCCTATTGTATATAGATTTCTGAAAGGGTTGTTTCATTTATTTGCACCTACATGCTTTGTTCTGCCACAATGGAACCTTAATTTGGTTCTCACTTATCTAATGTGCGCTCCTTTCGAGCCTTTGCAAAATTGTCCCTGCCGCTATTGACCGTCAAAACAGCCTTCTTAGTGGCGATTACATCGGCCTGGAGGGTTCGTGAATTGCAGGTGTTATCCAGCTTGCCTTCTAATATTATGTCCTTTCAGGACAAGGTGGTGCTTTGCACCAGGGCATAATTCTTACTAAAGGTGGTGACCCCATTCCATCTGGCTCAGTCCATTACTTTGCCCACCTTCTTTGCTCCTCCACATCATCTAAAGAAGAGGAGCGTCTCCGACTGGACACAAAAAGAGCGTTGTCATTCTACCTTGACCACATGAGTTCCGGGTGGGTGATCAACTCTTTGTGGGGTATGTGGGAGCAAAGAAGGGAAAGGCAGTGCAAAAAAAAAAAAAAGAAACCTCTCTTGTTCTCTGCATTAACATTTCTTATGTCTTGACAAAGAAGCAGACCCTCTGAAGGATTGAGGGCCCGTTCCACCTGGGGTAAAGCTGAGACTACGGCCTTGGCACGGGGTGTCCCAGTCCAAGTCATCTGTCACGCAGCAATGTGGGCATAGTTGCACACGTTCGCAAAACATTATTGCCTTGATGGTCAATTGCGCAGGGATGGTCACTTTCCCCGCTTAGTCCCCCTAGTCTTTTTAGTCTAGTTCATGTCGGCAACCCACCGCCGGGTTGGTATGGCTCGGGTGTGTCATTCAAAGGTAAGGAATCTGCAGCTAGAAGTCTCTATCAGATGAACAAGTAACTTACCTTTGGTAACGCATTATCTGGTAGAGACTCTATCTGCAGATTCCTAACAGCCCCACCCTGCTTTGCGGACTAATGTTGTAGGTCTAGGGTTTCTCCCCTTTATTACCCCTATTTTTACACACGTTCACATTAGTCACTTCGTGGCTCTACGCTTCTGCTATGGAAAAAACAAAACAAAAACATCTGCGCGCCCTGGTGCTGCCTATGTAGGCACTGCAACGTCATAACCATCGCCAACGACATCACGCGGAGGTGAATGGAGCCACCTGATTTTGCGCACGAAGGGTATTGCTCAGCAAAAGTTTCCAGATCCAGCCTGATGCCTGGGAAATTCGAAAGTAAGGAATCTGCTGCTAAATAATCTCTACCAGATAATGTGTTACTGAAGGTAAGTAACTTGTTCATTGATTTGAAAGCTCTGAATAAAACTATTCTGATTGACAACTGCCCACCATAAATTAACTAATTTCTATGGTGGGATGCAAAGATTTTCTCCAAAGTAGATGTCTTCATATCCCCAGGTTGAACTATTGCAAGGTTCAAAGATATTGATGACATTTAATATGCCTTTTGGGTTTTTCTTCCTCACAAGGATGCCATTTGTTTTGGTGTTTGCATCATCTGTTTTCCAGGTAGTCTTATTTCTAAGGACATGGTTTCCTGCATCAAGTTGTTCCTGGGTAATGTCTTAGCGTATACTGATATTGGAGCACGCAAGGTGGTCCTGCATGATGTTTGTTCAAGACTCTCAAAAAAGGTCTTGTTTTATGTGCCGAGGTATGTAAGTTGTTTGAAACCAAAATCTATTATGTCATTTCAGCTGATGGCATTGTCCCAAAGTAAAATTTGGAGGATGCATTTTGAATGCTCCTGCTCCCAATAGTTAAATGTCATGTATTAGTCTGGTTCAATGGTATAAGGAGTCTCATAATTTTATTAACATTTGCTAGCAGAATTGAACCATTAATTGATCTGATGCAAACTGCAATAGTTTGTATGTGGTGAGCATCAAACATTAGGCTTTTAATTCTGTCGTCTGCCATTTCTTCTGCCCCTACTTTAATAGCCTTATATGTTGGCAACACTTATCATAACCGTAGATGCTCGTGCCTATTGTCTAGGCACCAATGTAACACACAAAGCTGGGAGTTAATAATGGACTGTAGCATTTGCTTTAAGGACATTATCATTTGCTGTATGCAAGTCAGCTGGAGTTGAAAGTATGTGTCTGGGCAATTAATAGTTTTGAACACTGGGGGACAGTTTATTCTCAAGATCAGCCACAAACTGCTGGCAATCAATCTATCACCAAGTGGTGAACTCTCTCCTACAGTCCATATTGCTTTCTTTTTTCTAAATTGAAAGAATTGCTTTTGAACTCTGGTTTCCACTTGGCTAACGTAATACAGCAGACTACTTGACACATCGGCTTATTACGCCGCAGAAAGATTGGGAACCAGTCGAAAAAGAGTACATTGCTGTAGCTGACATTCATGAAGTTCTAGATCAGCCATTCTGGGGGAATCGCGCAAACCTAATACAGGCCTGATGCAAAGGCCAGCACACTGATGTAAGTAAAGAAATGCATGGATGAAGGTTGACCATCCACCAAATGTATGCAACGTGCTTGGATGTTGTAATGCTATATAGCACAAGAACTCCGTTTGAAAGGCAAATTTTGTTTCCTGAAACAATTGTATCCTGCCAGAAGGCAAGATCATCTTTGCACAAGTGCCCATCCTGGCATGCCAGCTTTAAGACTCCTTTGCACACCCATTTCTGGTGGCCTAGCATAGAAGCAGACCAGTGTACGTGACTTTTTGTGTACGTCATTTTATACACTTTCCCACTTATTAGGTCAGTCCAGTTGTCCCTGTTCTTTGTTCTTGCCTTGGTATGCTCCCCCTGAACCTTTGGGATGAAGATTCCAACTGCAGGTTGGGATGAGAGCTGAATGTCCGTGATTGGAGGGGTTTGTGACTACAGTCTTGGAAATAAATCCTCGTTTACCTTCCTGTGGTCGCGCTTGCCCATAAAGGGTATGGAGTGCGGTACAGATGGCGGGCAAAAGATCATTTGAATCATCTGATCAGGTTGCAATGGCGCGGAGTGGGCTCTCACTGGCCCTGCTCTAACGTGAGTGTGTGACGCAGGTCCATGCCTCCATTCCGCCTACAGACTATGAATGTCTGAGACACCTGGGAGCCTTTGTCCGGGGCTCCCTCCACACTTTCTGCTGTGATGGAAGGGGACCCCTGTTGTTTGGTGCGGAGCGTAGAGTTCAGTAGTGTCGCACGTGCAGTGACTCTGGGACCCCGGGAAGTGCGCCTCAAGTCACAATGCACCCAATTGATAGCATATTTTTTAAAAATATTTACTATCGCCCCAGGTAACGGGGCCCATTAGGGCTCTCGTGCTACACTGGAGGACGTTCTGTGTACTTGACATCCTGATTGGGCGCTACAGTAAGAACTACGGTCATCCTACATTCTCCGAAGTGTCAATCCTTTGCAGGAATCCTCCATCTTCGGTGTGGTCCCCTCCCTCGCCCCACACCGTCCACACAGCTATGGACCTTCAGAGGTGTGAAGGGGAGTCTGACTCCGTAAACAGTGCAACCGAGTCAGTCAAACACTGGTAGTTACTTTGGTTCTATCGCGAAAAGGCGTCACCAAAACAGTCCCACATTTGGCAGTAGAATGTCAGTCATTCGTACACTTAAACCATAGATATATATGTCACACATCAGCAATCTAGTAACTTTTAAGCTATTTATATGCTCCATAAGTTGCTCATTTCTTAGCGGCCGCTTCCGGAAACCGCGTGAGCTTTGCTCGCCTTCTGGAAATAAACGAAAGCCATGCTCCTGTCGGAGACGGATAACGAAGCAGCGGGTTCAGTGTGCAACACATGAGGACTGTGCACATTAGAGGAATGCAGAGCCGCCTGCAGCGCCACGCGTCACTTCCTGCTTCCCATGGCGCTGTCAAGCAAGGGCAGCTTTAGTATCTATTGCTCTGCATAGTCACATCAGGGCCACAAGAACCCCCGCCCCACAAATACCCAAACCCGCAAATAACACAAAGACACAAGTGTTAGGTTTGGGAAAACTTTGCTGCAGGTTTATTACATACAACATATGTAATGACGGTGGGTTAACTTACGGGCGATCCTAGGGCAGGCCGCATTCTCGCCACCTGCCCGCCTGTTGAGCCAAACAACACAGTGGCGAACCACCCAACTGTTGCACAATTACCATAATTATACTGACACGCCCATTGCTGGGCGTGACTAGGCAAACCCCCGGTTGCACAGGCCCACAACCGCCCGAAGGACTACTGGGGCGCCGACACGAATTCCTGCACCTCCCATGAGGTTACAGGTTAGGCTCTGAGGTTATGCTCTGGTACCCCTATGTGCCCGCTGACGTCCAGCGTTTGCACCTCTCTTCTTCCGGATCGCCCAGTAACTCCGCCTGCAACGAAAAAGGGAACACATTAAAAGCTCCCCCCGGAGCCCCCTCAAGCAGACACTCTGGGTTAGAGGAAGGGCGGGAAAAGAGTGTCCCAACATGGAACTGCGACGTCCGGAGCGGCAAAGAGGCCTCCCCAGCGGGGCAGAGGTCTGAAGTACTCCAGACTGCTCCTCCCAGCCGCCCCGGATGTGCATCACTTACCAGTCTCCACCAACCAGGGGAGACTGCTCAGGTGAGGAAACAACTGCGTCATGCGGGGGCGGGACAGCCCTCCGTGACTAGGGGCCCGCCCTCCTTATGGGCACTGCGTGGCCTCGGGCAGGCGCATAGTCACATCAGGGCCACAAGAACCCCCGCCCCACAAATACCTAAACCCGCAAATAACACAAAGACACAAGTGTTAGGTTTGGGAAAACTTTGCTGCAGGTTTATTACATACAACATATGTAATGACGGTGGGTTAACTTACGGGCGATCCTAGGGCAGGCCGCATTCTCGCCACCTGCCCGCCTGTTGAGCCAAACAACACAGTGGCGAACCACCCAACTGTTGCACAATTACCATAATTATACTGACACGCCCATTGCTGGGCGTGACTAGGCAAACCCCCGGTTGCACAGGCCCACAACCGCCCGAAGGACTACTGGGGCGCCGACACGAATTCCTGCACCTCCCATGAGGTTACAGGTTAGGCTCTGAGGTTATGCTCTGGCACCCCTATGTGCCCGCTGACGTCCAGCGTTTGCACCTCTCTTCTTCCGGATCGCCCAGTTACTCCGCCACAGCCCGTGCGGTGGTACCCGCTGCCGCACGGGCCCACCACCATTGCTACTACTTTTTACCTGCAAACTTTGCTCAGGAAGGCTTCCTCCGATCGCGGAGGGAACGGGTCTATGCCCACAAGCGAGAAGCTACTGCGCTTTACCTGCAACCTTCACCTAGAATTGCTTCCTTCAGTGGGAAGACACCATCCGCCACCAATAAACCTGGGGACCCTATCCACCTTGAAGAGACCAAGGCCCCTGACATGATCTTACATGCCTGAAGGAAAGAAAGGCCCCTTCTGCCACTGATCTGCAAGTCCCCCCGGGTCCTTTCACCAAATCAGAGAAGCCAAAGGGGATAGGAGGGGCCCCTACTACTGAATGCCCTTTTGATCATAAGTAGGCTGTCCAGCACCTGCCGCTGAATTGCCAACCTACCCCTCACACTGAGCGTCAGAAAACTAAACAAAGGTGAAGCCACAGCTACTGCTGCAACGCAGTCTTCTGCACAAACCTCAAGCAAGTGTGCTTGCATGACGCTAGTGCTGCTAAACTCAAAAGAGGACCGGGTAATTGGAGGGCACAATACATGTACTATATAACTTGGACGGGTCCCAGATAATGCTAAACACAGGGTCTTCAGGAATTACAGCCGGCCTCACCTGCCCTCTAGGGATTTAGGCTGGGAGCGGCTTAGGCCATGCTACCATTAAGTTAGCTAGTCTGTAAGACGACTTACGACCATCTCCGGGGACAGCTGAGACTGCAACCCAGCGCCCCCTAAGCTCCTGACCTGCGCAGAGACCTGCCTGTAGAAACCAACGCCACTTCGACACCAATCGGCATAACCACCCGGGGACAATCCCTCTACAGCAATAGTGTAGACTATCCTGGGCAAGGGACCTGGTGATGAGGAGGGCCTCCCTTGCGCAGTTCACAAATTCCATTCTAACTGTACGCTCACGCTTGTGAAACTAAAAACCCCAAAGGGTACAGAAGTCTACTGCAGGGCGCAACTGCTTGTATTGGTGGAAACTTGCGACGTGGACTTGTATGTAAAATACCGGAATGCCACTGAGCCAGCCGGAATCACATGCCCCCTAGTTTAGCCTGACGACTGCAAGTCTATGCTAACACAGGGATTTAGCTTGTCTTAAGGTAACTTAAGACCCCCCCTTAAGGGATGCGAAACAGAAACGGGGGGGGGGGGGCGGACCCAGGTTGGCGACATCAAGCGTCAGGCCAGCTTCTCACTTTGGTAGGGACCTAACCACTCAGGTTCCTACCCACGCTGTTCAATGCTGGCCAAGGGAGCCCCTCCAAACGAAACATGATAGCTAGATGGTTCTATATAAGGTTTCTAGGGGCCCACCTCTTAGGGATTATTGGCAGTCCAGGCTCAAGCTGTGGGAGCCACACTTGCTCTAATGACACCTGACTAGAGTGTTACACTGCAGGCGGGCTGCCTACGGATACCCGAGCCTTGGGTGAACGGACAGCCCACAAGGCCCTAAAGGAGGGGAGAAATGACTCTGACATGAGACCTTCCCTACCCCTAGGTAGAATAACCCATGTAATGGTCCCCGGGGTGGACAGGTAACCGGACTAGCTGGACTTCTTGGTTCAGGCCCCCAGGAGGTGAAATGCGCCAGGGGATAATCCCATAGTTTAGGGCTGGGCCTGGAGCTTGCTAACAATCCTAATTTGGCACATCCACGCCTGTCAACCGTGTAGCCAAACCTAGCCAGACAGGCAGATAAAACCCCAGGTATGAGGGTCCTACCCAATAGAGGTACACAGGGTAAGGAACAGCAGCAAACTGTGATGTGAATGAGTTAAGGTGCAACACAAATATCCACACAGCCAATGAAGGTACACAGGACGTGGCTCGGGGCTTCCCCCCCAAGCACACAGGACGTGAGAATCTATGCCGAGCCTATTCTACCGTGTTTGACAGACCAAAATACGCAGAATACATGCCAGGTGACTAGGATTAGCACCTAATGCACACTGATTCCCCACTGCAGAGATTTACATACCTGCTGTTCTGCCCGTCGCAACACTATCTTAATTGGGATAATGTTAAATGGAGTCCTGACCACGCTCCCTATGGCCAATCCCCCCCAACTACAAGTATGTGATCCTGAGGGGGGACAAGGCCCTAAATGCCGCACACAACAAGGTCAAGTCTGATGACAGAGACTAAAGGCAGGTCGACCACCACATTCGCAAAAGATGGGCAAGGGGAGACTAAATTACATATTGTAAGAGTAGGACAGGAAGACTGCTGCATTGTTCCTTTTCTCCCGAATAAACATGCCCCTGCTCTGGACTGAAAGGAGCATCGAATGTAGGATAATCACTTCCCCTGGCTCCGGAGGTCCTTCCAAGGCGTACTAATGGGATGCAAGTCTGTCCCCACAACATGTTAAGCAGCATGTTACCTTCTCTCTGAGCTTGGGTCACTACTGAAAGCGCGCACTGCACTCTAAAAACACCCCATTACCTGCACATGATATACTCTTGCAGCATGCATACCAGACCCTTTCCACTTGCAAGGGCCCATAAACTCACCCTGATGTAACTCTGGGAAACAGGTCTGGCCCTAGCTCGACACAGCGCCCCAAACTGGTGGACTTTAAAAGAGGTACAGGGTATCCTAATATTCCAGTGACTGTACAGGAAGCACCGATAGGAAGTGTCTACCCCCACCTGTGGGGTGCAGGGCCCCGTGACCCCACATATAAGAGAGGAAACTCCAAACAAATAAAACCTTTGAGAGAAGGGCTATGGAAAGGAGGAAGGCACTGCACAGAAGGTTTAAGATAGTGATGGAAGCATAGCGGGCCCCTGCCACGATTGAAAACACCCCCTGGCCGTCCAGTCATATCTGTACCACAGACAACTTAAAGGAGACCAGCAACTTCTAGA
Source organism: Lissotriton helveticus (assembly GCF_964261635.1). NCBI lineage: Eukaryota > Metazoa > Chordata > Amphibia > Caudata > Salamandridae > Lissotriton > Lissotriton helveticus. The sequence goes on along the minus strand of NC_136062.1, from coordinate 295,210,691 downwards.
CAAATTATCAATTTAGAATGGAAAGACAGGTGCCGTTCATGTCTCCAGACTTAGTGTTACTAGGTCCCAGAGAGATACACTGGGATGATAAGGGCACTAGAGTATTTTCCTAGCGACGTATAAACCAGACTTTAGCACATTGCTGCCGAAGGGAACAATTTCCCACCACCTGGCCGTCCAGTCATTTCTGCACGAACATTCAACTTAACTTAGAGACACCAGCGACAAAATGAACAATTTAAAAGGAAAGATGGGTACAGTTAATGTCTCTGAACTTAGAGTCACGCAATACCAAAATACAACCCTGGGAAGATACGGGCCCAAGGGTATTCTCTAGCAGAGGCAAAGCAAGGCTTTTTTCACATTGCTGCCTCAGGGAACCTTATCTATAGCTGCATTTTGCCTTGTTTTCTTTGAGCAGGGATCGCAAGGTTTGGGTGCGCGGTGCATGCCTAATAGAGTAGTTGGTGTGTCATAGGCACTGTTACAAGAAGAATATGGGCCCCAGGATGGTGATAGAATGGTAAAATTGCAGACATGATCAACTACAGCAATAAGGAGGATACAAGTGTCCTGGGTGCCACTGCACCCGCTGCAGCTACGCTCTTGTTTATGCCTGTCTCAGTGAGGGAGTTTCTTCATATAAGAAACAGGTGTAGGGTTTATTCTCAATTCCTGTCCAGCATCCAGCTATAATATTATCAGACCAGTTCTATCACATGCTATGCTGATGACATACTCCCACCCACACCATTGTAGATAACTACCTGCCATACTGATCTATAGCTTGATAAGGGAGTACCGGGGCTACATTAGAGTAGAGTTATGGCTATAGTATAAAGCTGTAAAAGAAAACCCGATACATGTACGATATGACGACCAATGTCACTACCGCTTCCAGAATTTTCAAGTGGCAAGATCAGCCATTAAACCTCTGTTCCTAGTACGAATGAGCAGGTCATACTTGGATCTCTTCGGCAACTCGTGCTAGAAACCTTAAATGAAAGATCCGATAAAACGATGGGCAGAAAGCGGGCGGGGCATCATGCCCTTATCGTGCCTGCATCATGCCTCGATGAGACAGCGCAAGTGCTGCCTAGGAGAGACCTAAGGCCTATGCACTGCATGTATAAAAACTAAGTATAACCAACTGTTATAATCTGCAGGAAACATAGCTCCAGATTTGCTAATCACAAGAAAGACATGTTTTAATAATATGCGAAATCAAAGACTATATTGGACCGTGATCTAACACAATGAATAACAAAATTCTTGGTAGACACACACCCAATGCAAGCAAACAATGCAGTTTAGAGTAACTCGCTGGTTGGATTCAAGTACTGAACAGGGTAGGTGTAACCACAGTAAGATCTTAATGTAGAACAGGCCACCTATCCACTATAGTTCTCTTCTATCAATAATTGGGTCGCGTGATATATCCGATTAAGACCTCTGCAAGAACTTGTCGTTGCCTGTTAGGGTATCATTTAGGACTCTACTGGTACTGCGAACTCTGGCACCAGGGGGTCTGCTTCCGGGAGCAGCAATACCAGGTGGGCAGTTAGCTCACATCCGAAATATTCCCTGGGCAGCTTTTGCTAGCAAAACCTGGCATCCTTGAGTTCTTATTATCTAAGTTACATAAGTCAGTCAGGAAACAAGGTGTGGTAATGAAATGCATCCATAGCAGTAGACAGTAGATTTTAGAGTGTTTATGGAAAGCACAAACTCCAGACTCTGAACATACAACCCTGGTTGGAATTGGCATTACTAATAATAGTGCATTCCTAACCAAACAAACGCTTTTTGGAACATTAGGATAATGAGACTGGTGAAAACATAAGGCTCCAATCCTATAACTTGTAGTTCGCAGGCAACTCTGTGATGACATTTAATAGCTCACAGTACTACATTAGGATTGTAACTTATAAACTGAAGTAACAAAAGTATCTGTTACAAAAGCGGAAACACACTGAGCTTATCCAACTAGCAAGAAAAGAAATTATTTTCCGGTATCTAATGGCACGAGCGAGGCGCGGCTTAGGCAACGCGGCGCAATACCTAGTTCCAGTTTGTATTACTTGGCGCGTACATTTTGACACGGAAGAAATGCATCGCGTACAAATCTCAGGAAGTTCGGGAGCATCGCCGAGGCTCAAAACCCGGGACCCGTAAAACCCCTCTCGGGCACAGGATGGAAGCATCCCCGAGCTGAGTCAGACCCACGCCGCGGCACAAAACCGGGTCCCTAAAGTCCCCTCGCGGGCACAGGGTAGAAGCATCCTTGAGCAATCCTTACGCCACATAGCAGGCATATCACCTCGAAATGTTCAGACATGAGGGAGGATTTAAACCCAACAAGTGGCCACCAATCCGAAACGAACCCGCTGCGGCTGCGCTCCCACGAGGCCACGAGGTCAACCACCGGAGCTTCGCCGAGCCCCTAGCCAAGCGTTGCACAGAAGCCATGGATCAAGAAATAGCTCAGCGGCCTCCCACCTACGCCTGGCGTGATAGAGCTGCCCTTTAACTACACTGCAGCCCCGCACAAGCTTAGCGACCTGAATTACACACATGACATCAAAACAAGCGATAATATGCTGAAATTATCGAGCATGTTGCTCAGGGTGAACGCACCATACACCCCAACACTGCAGATGCAAAGAAGCGTTGGCATGCTAACGATAGTATTGATCCTAGAGATACTAGGCCCAATGATACTGTGCTCCCCTCGAAATTACGGTCGCACCATACATGCACACGCGTGGTGGGCTGCACCCTCGCGCAGTTATCTAATAACCCCGAACATACATGTGGGCCCGACGTAACCTAACCCGCCTTCTGGCTTCAGAGGGGGGGAGGAGGGGGGGGGGGACCCAATACCTAGCTCCCATGACCGGAAGTAAGCAATAAAGGCAAACCAGAACGCCGCCCCCCGATCGCCATAGCCCACGTGCACTGCAAATGCTGGGAAATGGCTAAGGGGACACCACCGCACCAAACGACACAGTTTGCCCGCCCACCCCGGGCGCTAGCCCAGTTGCACCCATTACCGCTAAACATCTCTGACCTTGGCTGGGGGACGGTGGGGGTTCCGCCCACGCCCCAAGGGCATCGCAAAACAGCCTCAGTGCCAAGCGTTTTGGTGACCGACTGGGCGACAGACAGCCTTCTAACTAAACACGACTGAGGCTCACATGTCTATATACTGTGTACACAAACCAAAACCACAGAATGTACGAACAAGGACCGAGAGAATCAGTTCGCGGAGCGTCCGAGGACCTCGGGAGTAACGAAAGCGGAAGAGAGAGCGATCTCGGGCCACACAGGGAAACTGGTATCTGTGCGCTTAGCACGTCATGAACGAGCAAGTCATGAAAGCACGGCAGCCGCCCCCCCGATATAAACCAAGCCTAATAAACGTGCGCATTGCTACATTTTCCTTAATTAATCGTAACCAAGCTAGGCAATAATCCGACCAGCCGAGGGACGTACCGCTGGGGGGGCTTTGCATCAGGGCACTATGCAAGTTAAAGAAGCACGGCACCCCCCAACGATTGAGCAATAAAGAAATAAACAAACGTGCTTAAATGTTACCCGGGTTACATATACAATAATCAAACATGACAGATAGGTCGAGGGAACGTACATCACATTATACCTGTCCAAGCATTCCCAATAGATAAAAGATTATGCCAGCTCCGCTTACCAATTATCTTTCCCTGCTCGCTGAGCACCGCCTATGCTTCATGGATTTCTGTCCTACAAGCCCGGAACAATACTTGCTCACATGTCCCTAATTACTGGACAACCGGGAATCGGACCTCGGACCACATGCTTCCTACTCTAAAAATCTACAAACGTAGCTACATGAGCTTCGGTGCATGGCCTGCTGATCGCTGGCTCAAGGCGCTTTCAAGACCACTGCGGGAGAGCAGCCGGCAGATCCTTTTAACCGACGGACACCCTAAGTGGCCAACTACAAGCTAAATGGCCTCCGCCCGCCCTGCCACGTGGCAATCTTGTCTAACGATCTCCGTCTGCCCGGCCACGTTGCATACTACCGCGACCCCGAAGCAGGCTGCACCACCCCTCGCCCGAGACCCCTGTAACGCAGTGCCGCCAATCACTAAAACAAACTCGATATTCTCGTCGGTGGCCATCTCAAACCCCCCCCCCCCGTGGTATCCACCACAGGGCCCCGATCGACCTGGAACAATACCTGCAACAGGGCGGGGGGGGGGATGCAGGAGAGGGGCACACGTACCTGTCGGGTGAAGATACACCACATCGACCCGCAATGAGCGCACAGCAGCACAGCGGGGGGGGGGGGGAGAGGGCGGACGGCGCAGCCCGCAAACGGAGGCCGAACACAGGACCGGGACGAGCGATCGAAAAGAGTGTCCCAACATGGAACTGCGACGTCCGGAGCGGCAAAGAGGCCTCCCCAGCGGGGCAGAGGTCTGAAGTACTCCAGACGGCTCCTCCCAGCCGCCCCGGACGTGCATCACTTACCAGTCTCCACCAACCAAGGGAGACTGCCTCAGGTGAGGAAACAACTGCGTCATGCGGGGGCGGGACAGCCCTCCGTGACTAGGGGCCCGCCCTCCTTATGGCCACTGCGTGGCCTCGGGCAGGCGCATTCCGCCGGGTCATTACACCGACTCTTGTCCTCCTGACCTCTTCCACGCATTGGCAACAGACTGAACCCTTGACGACATCACTCGTAATTTAAATAGTTTGGAGTTTCTTTGAGTGAGTAGCGATCCTAACACGCTTTGCATAATGACATGATGCATAGCAACCGAGGAATTTTAGGTGGCTGCAATTAGAGGCAGGTGAGTGAGACAGGAAGACGCGCACACAGTAATTTACATATTTACAGGTTGCATATTCTCTTGAGAGAAAGCGGAGCAGGTCTATTGGTGGGACAGACCTTTCATTTCACATGTTGTGTCCTTGTCTTACACGGTATCGTATTCCTTCACATAGTTACCCAGTAACCAGCAGATATCACCAGTGGCAGCGAAGACCAGTTGGAGACACCTACACTGAGTAGGTTGGTGTCTTTGTAGGCTGTAAGGAAACCGCCATGTCTGTTAAGGAGTGTGCAGAGACGTTTTGAGGCATGGGCAAAGTGGGCTCTGGCCCAGGGGGCTGATAGAGCCAGCTCTGTTCTTCCCTGATTACCTTGGAGGATTTTTTGAAGATAGATTGTTTTAAATGCCGTTGTCCTTTGCTTAATTTTTAATACGGGTAATGTGTGAGAGTCAATTATACACATTTTGCAAAGAAAGGTTGTGTTTGTTTTTCAACACCATGCAACATCGATAAAAAAAGTTCCTTTTAGATCAAAACAGGACCTCACGTATGAGAAGTGGCACAGGGTCCCGGAGGTGATTTGCGATATTAGTGCGCTGCTGCTTTATTACGGTATCGAAAACACACATCATTATCCCTGAATATTAGATGGAAACACATTTAGAATTTGTCTAGTCTGCCTGTGCGGTTTCGATGGCTTGGCCGAAGAGGAAACGAAAGAGCAGAAATCGGATCATAAATTCAAAGCTGCTCCTAACAGGGCCCACCAAACTATGTTTGGCCCAAGGCCCCAAACATTCTTAAGATGTCCCTGCCCAGGCTATTGGCAGCAGACACGGCAAGCTTTTGTGGGTGTTTTTTTTGTGAAGGTGGAGGCAGGGGGCAGCAGGGACTTTTAGATAGTTCTCAGCATGAAGCTCAGCTTCCTCCAAGACCATGTTGTCTCCTTACACAGTGATTTTAATAAAAGAAAAATTTAAGTAGGTATGTCTGATGAGTCGAGTTTGTACAATTTCTGGGCCTGACTTTTTAATAAAGAGTTATATGATGGCATGTCACTAAATGTTTCACTTGAAAAATGAATAATCATAATGTAGTAACAGAAGTCCAGTGGTTTTCTTAGTTGCCCTCTCCCGGCGCTGCCTGACCCCAAAGCTGCCTAGTCTTTTTCCATCATTCTACATTTCCTGTGTTTTGATTTCTCTCTCGGCTTCTTTTTTTTACCCCTGCTTTCTCCCTTGGTAACTTTTTTCTGTCTTTATCTTACTCCTTCCATTTCACTTTTCTGCCTTTCTTTTTCATGCTCTGAGATGAAAAATGAGTTCTGCTCCCACGAATTGAGTGACAGTGCCCACCACCAACAACCACCTGCACATATTAAGTACATTTAATTATGATGTTTCAGAGAAATGGCCCTGAAAAGCTGCAAATGGAATTGTGGGTCAGGCACAGGATGGTTTTGGAGTTGTAGAGTGGTTTAAGGTAGCTGATCATAGATTGGAAGTTCAGCGAGAGATGCTAGCATTTTGATGGGTACGTTTGAACACTTTGTGGTTGGTTAAGTGCCTGATATGCAGGTAACTTCATGGCAGTAGAGGTTGGTCAGAGATTGCCTGGGAAGCTTAAAACAGGGTTGTTGTTTTTTAAATGTTCGGTCACCATAAACCCACCTCTCTTTACCATACCTCTGTATCTCGCAGTATGACTCTTCTTTCTCTACCTCACATATCTCACTCCTCATCTACCACACCTCTGTCACGCACAACATGACTTCTTACTCTACCTCACTATTCATCCACTAGTTTGCTACTACACCTCCTTGAGGTGTTTGATCAGTAGGCCATCAAAGGATTTTCAGGCTTTGGTGATACGAAGGCAGACGGGAAACATTGTGGAAAGTGACTGGATAGAAGGGAGTGATCGAACGGGTAGGTGAGTCCAAAAACAAACAATCTAGAGAGTGAGGGGATTGATGCGTTGAGGGCTGAATGTTTGGAAATGGGGCTGAGAGGTTCGCAGTTTGGATTGTATGAATAAGGTCTGCGGGAGAACTAGCACAAGGGAAGTTAATAGGAGCGATGAAGAGTGAATCCAGGCGGGGAAACAGCTGGCCAGTGGGTCATGAGGGAAGATCTAGTTATGATGGACTTTGAAGAAACCTAGGAGTAAAACTCTCTAGAACTGAATCAGGAATGCATTATCAACTGGAAGTTGGTGCAGGGAGAATATATTGTGGGGTAGTTGTTTTGAGTGGTGATGTAAGGAAACATAAATTGAGCCACGTCAGTAGGAATCTCGAGGATGTTGACTGATGTTTTGTAGAGCTCCGTGTGCTTTGGCAATTTAGATTTTTGCCTCTAATGGAGGTGTCTTACCTGATTGTCTTAGGGGATGCATAGTGAGGGTGATCCATGGTTGAGGAGAGAGGGCTGAACTTTTAATGTGTGGTCAGTCAAACACTAATAGTGGTGCTCTGGTGAACTAGTTAGGGCTTGAATGAGTCTAACTCTATTTCTTTGTACAAAGAAGTGGTGTCATAAGAGCTCTTGCATTGGGTAGTGGAGCATTTGAAATGAGTGGAGCGGGCGTGCCAATGGTCAAGTGTATCAATGCACAGTCTGATGATGAAGACTCAAAAGGGGAGGAGAGTGAGATGGTGTCTTACATGAAGATGAGTTTTGGAGGACTTCATGAGTTGATGACGACCGTGGGTCAATGGCGGATGCAAAAGAATTTGGCTATAGAGTGCGCAGTACGCATTATTTTTTAGATGAAGGGTAATGCCTACCGGTGGCTGCCATGTACAAGAGGTGCCTAAAAAGGTGGTATCAAGATCTTAAAAAGCACCCTCAGTTATCTTTCCTAGACTGTAAGGGCCAATTTCAATACGTCTCTTTGTCCTCTATCTTTGCTGAACAACTTTTATTGACTTAATAGGAACGCTATACCCAGACTTTGGTAAGAGTGGAGGCTGAACATCATGTGAAGTTTTCTGAAAGCAAGTTAAAGGAGGTGTTGATTTGTGGCGACAACGGTTGTATTCAAGGCATCTCCGCTTGTCTAGACCACCTAATCTTTTGGTATCTTGCTTCTCTTAGACCTGTCTCTAGATAGGTCCCATCCTCCCTTGCATGCGACAGAGAGTAGGAAACAGGCAGAAGCACTATCACGCTGGGCGATTGGGTGGGATTTGGCGGACGCATGGCATACCAAATATGCAACTCACAAAGAATACACGTTTTACTCCCCACCACATAAACTACACACGAGGATAGACTGATTCCTTTGCTCTACTACATTGACAGGTTCCATTGATTCAGTTATGCATATGGGCAAAACTTTGTCGGATCATAACCCGGTAGAACTGGTGTTGAAATGGGGGAGACTGCCTACTCCGATACCGACCTGGAGATTATCCCCCACACTGTTGGAGGATCAGGTATTCAGGGCGGCAGTATCGGACGCCATTATAAAATATTTTGAAGAAAATGCTAACACAGCTGGGTCCCGCCAAATTGAATGGGACGCCTTTAAGGTGACCATACGTGGCGTAGCAATGAGCACAGAAGTGGGCATTCAATCTTTAATATTACGAAGGCTAAAAGAAGTGGAGGGTAAATTGGCTATGTTGGAAAATGAGGCTGCGGGTGCGCAGGGCGGCCTCACACAGCTTCAAGAAGCACATATACAACATGCAGAATTGCTGGAGGAACTCCGCGTAATAGACTACAAGGCATACACGCACAGACAGCATACACAGGCAGACAGATCTGGTCCATTACTGGCTCGAATAGTACAAGATATCCCGCCGGTCACCCCAATACTGGAAGTGAGGGACGGAGCAGGGATGATAGTGCAGACAGCTAGAAATTAACAAGGCATTCAAAGACTATTACACAGGTTTATATGGCCCGCATCCACCACTGTCGACCACGACACTGGAGTCGTTCCTAACGGACGTCAACATTCCGGGACTCACGGCAGCGCAGCGGGAAGCTCTAGCACATAAGATAACTGTGGCTGAAATCAGACACGCCATTAAGGCGCTGCCGCGAAACAAGACTCCCGGGACGGATGGTCTACTGGCCGAGTTTTACCTCACATAGATTGATATCTTATCCCCGCACTTACACACACTGTACAACGTATCGATGGAAAGCCGCGCTCTGCCTCCCACAACTTTGCAGGCACTAATAGTCTCCCTTCTGAAACCTGTCAGGAATGCACTACAGCCTGAAAATTATAGACCTCTATCGCTGCTGAATACAGATTACAAGATCCTTAGCAAGATTTTGGCGACCCGCATATCCCAATACATCCCTACACTGATACACTCTGATCAATGCGGCTTTGTGCCCACAGCTCTGAACCTTCGGAGACTAAGCCAATTGCTGGGGCTGGAAGGCACGAGACACAACAAAGAGGGGTGCATCTCTCTAGACTTAAGGCAGGCCTTCGACTCCCTGAGATGGGATTACATGGTAGCGACTCTGGGCGAATTTGGTATCCCACAGAAATACATCGACTGGGTGACGCTGTTGTATCTTCGGCCCACCGCGAGAGCTCGAACTAACAAATGTATCTCGTAACAAATTGAAATCAGGAAGGGTACGCGGCAGGGATGCCCACTCTCACCACTGCTATTTATACTCGCTCTGGAGCCTTTACTAATTAAAGTCTGTGCGCTGGCGGGTGCCAAAGGGATATGGAGGAACGCAGTGCCCCATGTCATATCGGCCTACGCCGATGACATAATTTTATACATTAAGATGTCAGCAGATATGGCTCCGCTTGCCATGATATTTAATACTTTCCGAGACGTATCAGGATTAGGGATAAATGCCTCCAAATTTTATGGCTTCTGTTTTAACACCCCTTCGGACAACACACACATAGAGTTCGAGCCCCACAGCTTTCAAGAGGCAACAACGTCTTTTAAGTATTTGGGAATACAGGTATACCGAAACGCCCGTGATTTGCTGGATGGTAACCTGGGTAAGGCGATTACTGCACTCAAAACGCAAATACAGTTTTGGTATGCGCTTCCACTGTCGATAGCTGGGAAGGTGGCAATCGCAAAAATGGTGGTGTTGCCTAGGTTACTGTATTTCTTTACGAATCTGCCCCTTTTAATACCGATGAACACGTTACTTACGGAATTGTACTGGGGCATGGGTAGACGACGCATCAGTATGGCTAAATTGCAGCTGCCTACGGACAGGGGCTGCATGGGAGCACCAGATATGATTGTGTATGGCTATGCTTGCCAGCTCCAGTGGTTGGCCAACTGGCTGTCGGGGCGCAACTTACATGAACTAGGCATGACGGAGGTCGACTGAGCCAAGGGCGATATTCACAGGTTGCTACTACCAAACGCTAAAGTACCAGTGGACACGCCGTACCTCCTGCGGCTGGCTATTAGGTGCTGGAAAAAGGCGGTCCGATATACCACTGCTGCGTCGTCCTATGCCCCCACAATACCGCTGCTGGGACTCCGCCTGGGCAGCGGTGTGTTGTCGGAACGGAAACTCAGGACTTGGCAACAAGCGGGTGTTATACAAGTGGGTGATTTCTTTGCGGAGAACGCTCTCATGTCCCACGCGGATTTCACACGACTACATAATACCCCGGACACATTCTTTCTGCTACATGCACAGATTAAGCAATACATAGCTTCGACATGGGCACGAAATGGGGTGAAACCACCCGTGAACCCGCTCCTTACAATGCAATATTTAATGGGGACGGGCAGCCACCTGACGAAATGGCTATCAGCTGGCATCCGAAATGGTAGAGCGATCACATTACAGCCTACACGAGACAAATGGGAGGGTGATGTTGGTCAAGTAATTGGGGATAAGGACTGGGAGTGGATCCTTAGGTTTCTGAAGAGGGTCTCACGTAACCCGAAATTCAAATTCATCCAACTGATGATCATACACAGAGCATATCTCACTCCACACAAATTACATACCATGTTCCCTGGCGCAGCGAACACATGCCCTAGGTGCGCAGCGGTAGACGCCAGACTGCTACATATGTTGTGGACTTGCCCGAGGCTCGGCTATTACTGGGCAACAATTCACAAAACCTTGGAGACGGTTGCCTCGGGTAGACCGTACGTATCACCACTGTATAGCCTGCTGGGGGTAGGCCATAGAGAAAAGAAAAAGAGCGCAGCTACCCGCTTTGTTGATCTGGCACTTTTGCTTGGGAAACGAAGGGACGTTTTTATAAAAAGTGAAATGTTACATATGCGGCTAACTGTGCAGTCAGACTTAATGCAAAATGATTTGATAATTGGAGAGACCGGTGTTATCTGACTGTAACAATGCTCACTGCAATAAAGAAATTTTCAAAAAAAAATCTTGCTTCTCTTTTATGCCAAATAATGGAGGTCTTAAAAATGGGGTAAAATCTGGCATCAAGTGCTACAGAAATGGAATCTACACACATGGCAATGTTTGTTAGCTCTCTGGAGAGGGCTGCAGTGATCATCTATTGGTGTTCTGTCCGAGAGTCTGAATTTCATCAAATCCATGAAATAACTCTTTATTATAGATATGGTGCTTTCACAAGCGACTGAAACATAGTGCGGCTGCAGTGTATTTCCTCCCTTACATAATAGAATTTCCTCTCCAACAACTGACGCACACATCCCTGTATATACACTACCCAGCCCAACAAGGAAGTTTGCCAAGAGATTCTGTAAGCGGCTAAAGTTTTGTTTCACAACTAACATAACATTCAAGGATGTTAAAGTCAGAAACTTGAGTTAGAATATATGCAGTGATATTTGTTTTCATTTCCAATGTATTAGATTAGCCAAAGGGTAAGCAGGAAATTGGTATTTATCTATATAAAAAAATGAGGATGAACCGAGTACTGTGCACAGCAGTATGAAGAGATGCCTATGCGACAAAACCGGTGAGCAAGTTATTCAGAATTGCGTTCAGTAGTACATGAGGGGAAGAGTATGCAGGTTTAAACACTTGTATTGCACCCGTTTGGTAATTGAAAAGAGCAGTTCCAAAGTGGGGCCCTTCATCTAGGTCATGGGGGTCCAGCCTAGTTCCAGGGAGGCCATATCAATATAAACTTGATGGGCTATTCGTATATCACAGATATGCATGCAATGAAACTCAGCACAATAAACTCCGTTATCAGCTATTCTGAAAATGTAGCGTGGATCTAACACTCCTGGACCTCCATTAGACACTCCTGTGCTAGCTCAATACTTTTCAATAAAAATCAAGCATTGGTGAATGTATTTAGGGTTTAACAAGCCCATTGCGAGTTAGCCAGTGGGGGTGCTATATACACAAAAAAAAATCAAAGATGGCCCCTTAATGTGTGCCTACACAGTGGCTGTTGGACCTGGCCCTTTTATGCAGGATCAACCCAGATTTTTGCTTTTCTTTACTGAATCCATTTATGTTGGTTTTTAGGGGACTGCATAGTTTACTCCTTCTAACCAGTGGTAAGGTGCATGTGTTCTCCATTTGAACATGGTAACATTGGGCTACACCTGATTGGTACATTTAATGTATTTATATATTCTTAGTATGTGGTACTACATGTGCCTGTAAAGTAAATGCTACTAGTTGGTTGCAGCACTCATTGTGATACCCACTAAAGTACCCCTGGAAAACAAATCTCAGCCCAGACACTGCAGTCTATATTTCTTTTTTTAAATGTCATTTCGACGTGGCAAAATAAATGTTTTGCCAGGCCTAAAGCTTGCTTTTTAATTCTAAAAAATCGAATTTTAAGTTGCCTCTAAGGTAAGGCCTCTAAAGGCTCACAGGGCAGGCTGCATGGTATTTAAAAAGCAGGACATGTGTGCTTAGGTTTTATATTTCCTGGAAGTGACACACTCCCAAGGCTACCGCTCCCATCGACTAGCACTGGGTTTCTTTATTACACTTGATAAATAACTTCAGTTTGAGAATACATAGAGAAAAACATATTCCACTCATTTGAATTGTAATTTAATGTTAAAGTCATATTTAAAGTTACTATTCTGATTTAGTTTTTTTAGAAACGTGTCATTTTTCTGCCTAAGCCAAATGTGCCTTTTTGCCAGTGTCCAGGGTCACATGACTGTGCATGACTCTCCTGTGTAGATATGGGGACAAAAGGGCCTTGGTTGTCTGGAAGAGTGTTCCTCTACTGAGCAGGACAGCCTGGGTGGTTGTACCCATTCATTCCTGAGTGTCAAAGGGGAGCAAGAAGGGTGCACCCACACCCTTCCTGATTTCTAAGGCTGCCTGCCCTGCCACAGACAAATGCAACTCACACATAGGTCTGCCTGTCTTTGTTGCCCCCTAGACAGATTGAGCCAAAATGGGGTTGGGTAGACAAAAGGACCATCTCCGCCCACAGGCTGGCAAAAGGGTTTAAGAATAGCACCCTCAGAACGTCTCATCAGTACACTACTGAACCTGTGGAAGATTCAGAAGAAAGACCCGCCCTGCTGTCTAAAGAAGGAAGACTCCGCCTGCTTGCCTTGAACCCAGGATCCCCCGAAGTCAGTTTGCTGACCTCCTGTTTGAGCTACAGGGACACAACAAGCTCCCAGAGGCCTTCCTTGCAGTTGACCAGTAACAACAGGACAGCCTGAGCCCTGCTGCTGGCCTCTGCTAGAGTGAGGTCTGAGCCCCAAGAGATGCCCCACCAGGTCCTGGATCCTTGGCTAACATCAGTGTGCACTCCTGCTTCAAAACTGAGCTACAGGTGAAAATCTAGAAGTTTCAGCAACGGTCGCCGGTCAACACATCTCCCTCCAACACGAGGCTCCAGCAGTAACCTGCTCCTTGTGCTGATCGTGATCTTCTTGCGGCCCGTACCAATGCAGAGCTCCAACTGAGGCTCCTCGTGTGGACTTGGAAAAGATAAACTCTTCACCAGGATGAACCTGTTCCCTGTTTCCGAACTATGCTACATCACAATTGCTGTGAACTTGTGATTGTGAACTGGTCCAGCATAAACAGATAACTCCTTCTTGGTGCTTTTTAGGTTTCGGCTACCGTCCCACTGCGTGAGCAGTGGGTGGGCGGAGCCGAAATCTTATGTCTCTACATATGGGGCTTTGGTCCCGCCTTGTCTTCCATTGGCTAGCTCCATAAATGGAGGCTAGCCATTGGAAGAGATTGGCTGTCAATCACGCTTTCCCCTGAAAACGCGATTCGGGGGCGTTTCTGTGTCTTTTTTTAAGTCCCGCCCTCTCCTCTTCCCATTGGCTGGAATTTTACCTTCCAGCCAATGGGAAGGGGAGAGCGCGAAAAACACGCCCCCGAATCTGCCGGCTGGGACACCCCCATGACGTCATTCCCCGGGCCGCGCTGTGATTGGCTGCCCGGCCCGGGACTGACTTGTTTTTCTTGCGCATCCATTTCGGTGCTCAAACGAGGTCTGATTGTTTTTATTATCCATTAAGCACACCACTCGATTGATCCCTGTATTTATTCGGTCCTGGCATACGCTTGCTTTTTAAAGAAAACTATAGCTATAAACTAGCTCCAGATTTTGCATGGCAAAGTTTAAAGCAGCCCTGCACACACTGCCTGACATCTTAATCCTGTTCACTCTTGATCTGAAAACTATACCGTTCTTTTAAAAAGCTAAGTCAAAGGGCGCTACTGCCCTTGTGTTTACTCATCCTTGGCATTCTGAGGGGGTAGGGTGCATTCTTTGCTGGGTTTACCGCTTTAAATACCGATCTTAGCAGACTGCGCTGAGATGCCCAATCCGAAAAAAAGCATTTGCGGCCAACTGTCCCTTTAAGTTGACTAACTTAAAAACTCCTTAAAGGGTCTCTAACCCGCAGTCACGGAAGATAGCAGTCGTTGTTTCGAAAGGTAAAACGAAGTGTTTTTAGGGCTTCTGCCTTGGCTCCATGATTTGTATCTGCGCAGATATTTCTACCCCTCAGGATTTTCCTAAACGCAGCACGTACCGTGTTTGAGCATATTTGGAATTGCCCCGACGGCACGCGCACACATGGGATGTGTCCCATATATGGTGCTCAGACAGCAAAGTTCATTCAGTGTGACCAGGCACCCTGCACATTTCAAGAACATCCAGCGTGCTGGCAGGGACCTGTAACCTGTTTTTTCAAGATCGTCTCTGCGGCGGCAAGAGAATACGTGAAATAATTGCAAATTATTTTTTTAAAGTACATTTCTTTGTTTACTCGCCTGTAGTTCCAGGGGCGTAGCATCCATTGGAGCAGCAGGTGCCGTGGTACCAGGGCCCAGAGGCCTGCGGGGGCGACTAGACCGTGATAATTGCCTTGTTTTACAGTTCAAAGAGCGGCCACGCGGCCCATTGCCTTCCTTGCTCAAGGGCCCGTGACACACTGTGCGTGATTGTGCGAGCAGGCGGAAGGAAGGCCTCTGCAGATCCCCGACTGTCCTTTTTCAAAATCATTTAAAACGCTTTTGAGTCTAAACTGTTCTTTAGAAAATGCAGCCTGAAAGGCCTGTTCTGGCCTACTTCCCTCCGACTTTGATTCACTAAAATCCCAGGTGTTGCGGAAGTGACGTCCTTGACCTTAACGGAGCTATCTATGAGAATTGATTGGATAAAGCCACATGCTTTTCAAAATGACTGCAATACGTTAACAATCTAATTATAGAAAGTATAGAAAAACACAATTGTATATAGCCCCCGATCTCATTGAAATTGTTTACTGGACAGTGCTAACACTCTTTGGATTCCTCAGATTCAATGACACGCTGAGCATATATCTCAAGGTTCATGTGGCAAAGGATTTGGAAAGCCATGCTGGATTTCGACAAATTGACAGTACCATAATGCCAAAGAAGGGCTCTTGGATAACACCCAACCTCTGGTGAGGAGCTCTGCAGTCTCGGAGAACCTTCACTCCATGCTTCCCCATCACCATCAGGGGGTGGTGGTAGGGGAGGGGGGTGTAGGGGCATTCCATTTTACGCCAAAGAAGCAGAAAACGCATGCACTGGCGCTGTACCATGGCCTAGTTGTAGGAAGGTAGCACACATGGGCCTTTGTGGGGCTCGGGAAGCAGTGCAGTAACGAGGGTGCCATAAGCTCAAATGGAAGCAAGGAGAACGCCCCCCTCCCCGGGTTTAGTTATGCCACTGTAGCCGCGGCACAGGTGAAGGCTACGCTCTGTCTGCTATTATGTTGTGGCAATGCACAAATAAAATCCGTCGTAACAAAGATAGGGAAAAGCGAAGGGTTGTGTACTTGTGCAAGATAATTAGGTGCTTTTTTGCCTCAAAGTTCTGTTTGTGTAGTACCTCCTTGACAAAATAACAGTTTAGTTGCTGAAACCGTACAGAGCCTCTATCTGATGTCGGTCTTGCAAGTCTAACTGAGCGTATTAGAATCCTGTCTTACCCTCAGATTTAAGATCTAGTCTTACATGCCCCTATCAAACTAATGGATGAGATGTAGGATGTTACAGCCTGGTTCATCAATCTCCCGTTTTGCGAGCCCCTAATAGCGATTCATAAGGAATCGCTATTAAGGACTTGCAAAACGGGATTCATGTAGGAATTGCTAAATAAATAGCGATTCCTACACAATCCTTATTTGTGAGTAGCAAATTGCTAATCGCAAATAAGGAATAACTCCCCATGCATTCCTATGGGCCAAAGGCCCATAGGAATGCATGGGGAGTTATTCCTTATTTGCGATTAGCAATTTGCTACTCGCAAATAAGATAGCGATTTAAAGGGTGCCAGGGGTGTCCAAAGGACACCCTGTAGCACCCCTTAAATGCAAATTGAAACAGGTGTTGCGCACACACATGTCCAAAGGACATGTGTGTGTGTAACATGCAACTTAGAAAAATGCTTTTAAAAGCATTTTTCTAAGATTTCGCTATTTACCACGAGGTTTGACCTCGCGGTAAATAGCGGGCCGAAATTGCGAATTCGCAATTTTTAAATGGATGATGAATTGCATTTAAGGAATCTCAAATAGAGATTCCTTAAATGTAATTCCTCGCAAAATAGCGAAATCTCTATTACCAATTTTTGCATTTGGGATGATGAATCCCAAATGCAAATATAGCGCTCGCAAAGGGCCAGATTCTCAGAATCTGGCCCTTTGCGAGCCGATTTCGGCTTGATGAATCAGGCTGTTAATCCCATAAATGTCAAGGGTTCCCCTTCCCTGCCTAGTGCTGAGCTTTTGTTTTGACATTTGGGACATTTCATGCTGTGAGCCTTCATAACTTTTTTTCCCCTTAAAACATGATATCGAGGCGACATATGCGTCCCTTTTATCCACATGTTTGTGATTGTAAAGATACAGCTTTTTGCTTTTCACCATCGTTGAGACAATGAATAATATCCATATATGGAACTGTGTGTGTTAAAAAAATGAAAAATTGGGTGTAAGGATTCATTGCACACAAACAAGTGCACTTCACTCAGTAACTGCCATATTCCTCTTGCTGTATGTCTGTTCCACTGTGATCGCTCGTTCTGTACATTTGTGTTATAGCAGCTGCTGCGCACTGCTGCTCTGTCAAATGTCCGATGTCTTCAAGATATAGGCACGGCACCTTCTCCGCTGTGTGACCACACGACTTTCATGTTTTTTATATAGCACTTCTACTATTTCTATAAGCACTAGACCTTAGTAAAGTCTTCCATTTTGCCCGTTCTTCTATATTTGAAAACACCAACGATCTCACCCGCTGTCTACACATGAGGGATCCCGAGTGTGTGCGTGCATGTGACTGCTCCAGTGTGTGCGTGCATGTGACTGCTCCAGAGTGTGTGTGTGTGACAGCTCCTGGGTGTGTGTGTGTGTGTGTGTGTGAGACTGTGACTGCTCCAGGGTGTGTTTGTATGTGACTGCTCCAGTGTGTGTGTGCGTGTGCGACTGCTCCAGTGTGCGTGTGTGTGTGTGACTGCTCCAGTGTGTGTGTGTGTGTGACTGCTCCTGGGTGTGTGTGTGTGTATGTGACTGCTCCAGAGTGTGTGTGTGTGTGTATGTGACTGCTCCAGTGTGTGTGTGTGTGTGTGTGTGACTGCTCCAGTGTGTGTGTGTGTGTGTGACTGCTCCAGTGTGTGCGTGCATGTGACTGCTCCAGAGTGTGTGTGTGTGTGACTGCTCCTGGGTGTGTGTGTGTGTGTGTGTGTGTGTGTGACTGCTCCAGGGTGTGTTTGTATGTGACTGCTCCAGTGTGTGTGTGCATGTGACTGCTCCAGAGTGTGTGTGTGTGACTGCTCCTGGGTGTGTGTGTGTGTGTGTGTGTGTGTGTGTGTGTGTGACTGCTCCAGGGTGTGTTTGTATGTGACTGCTCCAGTGTGTGTGTGCGTGTGTGACTGCTCCAGTGTGTGTGTGTGTGTGTGACTGCTCCAGAGTGTGTGTGTGACTGCTCCTGGGTGTGTGTGTGTGTATGTGACTGCTCCAGTGTGCGTGTGTGTGTGTGGGTGTGACTGCTCCTGGGTGTGTGTGTGTGACTGCTCCAGGGTGTGTTTGTATGTGACTGCTCCAGTGTGTGTGTGTGCGTGTGTGTGTGTGTGTGTGTGTGTGTGTGACTGCTCCAGTGTGTGTGTGTGTGTGTGTGTGACTGCTCCTGGGTGTGTGTGTGTGTGTATGTGACTGCTCCAGAGTGTGTGTGTGTGTATGTGACTGCTCCAGTGTGTGTGTGTGTGTTGTGTTTGACTGCTCCAGTGTGTGTGTGTGTGTGTGTGACTGCTCCAGTGTGTGTGTGTGTGTGTGTGTGACTGCTCTGGTTGTGTGTGTGGCTGGCTCTGGGTGTGTGTGGCTGGCTCTGGGTGTGTGTGTGGGTGGTAGTAATTGCTGTCTGCTGAGCTCGTCCGTAGGGTACAATAGTTCTAACATTTGCGAGAGATTAAGCTATTGGCAATGTAAATGACAATGCCATTTATTTATCTGTTTTCAAAACCAACACATACATACAAATTTTGTCATTTACAATGCCAATAGCTCTAACTTCTCCAAAGGCGAAACCGTTGCATTGTAAATGCTTGTTGTTTCTTGGTGCTATTTTCACCTGAAACTTTGAAAATTCATTACTCTGTTCTACTGATTGGATTCTTTGTTGTTTTGGTGTCACTTTATTAAAATGTACTCTAGTTTTCTAAATTGGTTTGGTAGTTTACTTGTCTTGTCACTTTATTGCAGTTAGAGGTTTCGGGGTTTCACCCATCATCAGCCTGGATAGCTTGAATCCAGTGGCACAGTGAGCCCGGTACCCACATCTGGGCATATGCTGCGCACTTAGGGCAAGAAAGCAAATGACACACAATTCATGGACGGAATGAAGAACAAATCAAAAGCAGCATTTTCTTTTGGTCACACATGTCCATCTGCCTAAGAAAGAAGTAGATGTCACTGCTATGGCTGGTAGGCCAATACTTTACTTTGCCAGTCCTTTATACCGTTATAGTTTATTTAGGACTCACCATGTCAACGTTGAGTTAGAGTGGGGTTTAAGTCCACCCCTTACTCGTGACTTTATGGCTTTCTTACTTTATGGCTTTATGACTTTATGGCTTTCTTATTGCAGTTAGAGGCAATGTGTAAAGTATTTATGCAGCAATCAAAGTTAAGCCTGACTGCTTTTGTATTAAGCATAGGTTTATTGACAATGACTGTGTTTATTACTTAAGTGGGACTCTTACCCCCTCAACCAATGACCCTTTTTTTTTTACAGTGGCCATCTTATGTATTTTTCTGAAAAATAAAACAAAACGCATTAAAAAATAACCATTGGGCATGTGTGTGTACTAATTGCGGCCATCTGCTGCCATTCCTGATCACACACAGCAGCTATTGTGAAATGAGTTTCGCTGAGTATAAAACAAAAGTACATGTCAAGATGATCGTGCACACACACAGCAGCCACCAGTTTGGAATGTTCCTGAAGTTAATGTTAAGAGAAGTCAGTCAAAGAGTTTTGAAGTGTCTGCATGCAGGCGCGCACTGTGCAAGCATGTGCACACAAGCGTGGCCTTCATGAATGGGTTAAAAACCAGCACTCGCTAGACGAAGTGAGGGGGCTGTGGTGGGTCGTGGAGGGCGGGTGAGCTGGGGTTGGTGTAGGTGGGCGCTGGGGGATAGAATAAGGGGCTTGATTACATTGGAGAGGTACAAATTGAGGGAGGAGCAGGAAGACATAGGTGAGAGGAAAACAATCCCTCTTAAATGAAATTGCATGACATCAGCTGTGTAAGGGTACAAAATGATAAACATCAAAAATCAAAACAATGTGGAACCAAAATGATTCTTGAGCAGGACAAACGCAAGAAAAAGGAGCGCAATCATTGAATCGCCAGGAGGGAACTGAGCTGGATAAGAAAGCCATAAAGTCACGAGTAAGGGGTGGACTTAAACCCCACTCTAACTCAACGTTGACATGGTGAGTCCTAAATAAACTATAACGGTATAAAGGACTGGCAAAGTAAAGTATTGGCCTACCAGCCATAGCAGTGACATCTACTTCTTTCTTAGGCAGATGGACATGTGTGACCAAAAGAAAATGCTGCTTTTGATTTGTTCTTCATTCCGTCCATGAATTGTGTGTCATTTGCTTTCTTGCCCTAAGTGCGCAGCATATGCCCAGATGTGGGTACCGGGCTCACTGTGCCACTGGATTCAAGCTATCCAGGCTGATGATGGGTGAAACCCCGAAACCGGTCCTAGGATGCTTGTTTCCGGTCCAGGGAGGACCTAGCTTGGCAGCTCGGGCTGAACTGGTCCCATGAGGCACAGGGTCAAGACTGATTTGCATATGGCCAGGTCTAAACTGGGGTGGCATAGTGAGCAAAAGAATGATGGATTTAACCCATATCTCTTGACTGGGGGTAAGTGTTTTGATTTGTTCTGCATGCCTTCCATCAATTGTGTGTCTTTTGCTCCTCACAGCACAAGCGCCAATGGTTTAAGTGGGCTGACCCGTTGCCAAGATTAAGGCTTGGGATACAACACCACTTGGACTGTGCTCTGGGGCTAGATGAGATCGTAGACGGTCAGTGAAAATGTAGAATTTCCTAACCCTAGACTGATAACTGCACTACTCCCTTCTAGGGTTTATGGTCAGTTCTGGATCCTTCATGGCAAAGCCCTATACTTATGAGGACTTCTGCACCTTGCCTGGCAATGAGTCGTTAGTAGCATTTGCTCCTCAGTTATGCTTAGTTCACAACTGTGGTTGCTTCCTTCACTTTGTTGTTTCCCTTGGTGTTCCCAGTCCCTTGCGTCTCATTGGTATGTTGTTCTGTGCTGCTATGCCTTGTTTCTCCTTGTTTAATTCACGTTTGGACTGCTGTGTTGTAAGCAGTGTCCTGGACTGGACAGCTGGTTTCGAGATAGGCTTATGCTTATTATTATTATTATTATTTTATTGTCTTTATTGGCATTTACAACAAGAGGCAAAACAAAGCTGGAATTGGAAGTCCAACAAGCAGAAATACCTTGCATGTCATGTAAAGCTTATGCTTGTTAGAGGTAAACCCGCTGCTGAGACTGGTAATCCTACTCTTCTGTTTGTGTGGCATTCCTATCCACTGCATTATATTCACCAATCCCTTCCTGACGTACTGCGGTGTCATCTGCAGAGACCCTGTAGACAACTTGTCTGTGAAGTTCTTCCCCTTTAGAGAATGGCTGAGGTTCAAGTCCGGTGTTTACATCTGTCTCTTTCTTCTGCCGTCTTTTCCATATATTCCTATTTCAGACAGCAAGTACTGTTTGCTGTCGCCATAGAGACACAAGCGGCAGGGTTTTTTTTGGCATATCTACGAACAGGGAGCCTGACGCCCATTGCCATATTTTGTAAGGTGTGGTGGGGCAGAAGCAAAATGTGAACACGCCAATGGAAGAAGACAGACTGCCCAAACACTTGCTATGTATGTATATATGTATGTATATTTAGTTTTGATATTTTTTGTTTATATGAGGTTGGTATACTGCAGAACTAAAAAGGAATACTTCAAATAGAGAAACACCCCCCTTCTCCATCACTAAAAAAAATAACTCCCTCTCTTTCCATTGTATCATGCTATCTTTCAAAATGGCTCTCTAAACTGCATGTTACCAGCAAAAATCCTATTTTTCCCACGGAATACCAGTCTATAAATGTAGTAAACCTTTTGCTTGCCATGCTTTTCTTTAACTTGTTTAATAAATAAATTACTCACTATATTTTTGATGTTTTATTTAGTTTTCTGTTATGAGAAATGACTCCGAGATATTTGACCAATTTAAAATGTAATTTGTTCCAGAAAATGTAGAACAGATACATTGAGAAAACATAACTTATAAAAATGTATAAAAGAACACAAGTGCCACCTTTTCCATTCAGCTTCCATATCCTGTAGCTTGTTATATGTTCACACTTCTCCCACACCACTTTTCTGGAGTCCTCCAGGCCTCTTAGGCATCAATTTAATGTGTCAAGCACGAGGGAAAAGAAAACAGATTAATAGTTTACGTCTTGATGATGGAATATCCTAAAAATAGTCAGGTACTCGGGCATTCTACAGCTTCAACACTTTGGTGTCCTGGTTCTTGTGGGCTGTAGCATTTCGAACATCAACAGCATTCAGATAAGGTACTCCACTTTACGGGTCTTGGGTTTGTGGGACCTAGGAAAGGTGCTAGGGCTTCATATAGTAGATGCTCAGAGGTTTGGAGCCCTGTAATTCTGTGGAACCTGGCCTGTAGTATTGAGGGTTCCTTCACAATGGGGTGGGGGCTATGTGACATACATGTTTGAGGGCATTAAAATGTAGTGCCTTCTGGGCTCCCTAACATTGTGACTATAAAATGTTGGTATTTGGCAAAGTAAAGCTCTGGGTCCCAGGGGCACAAAGGGGCGGCATATGGGTTCCTTGGTGCAGTAGTTGTTGGGCCAGGGATTAGGGGTGTTTGAGGCTAATGGTCTATTGCTTTATGAATCTCTGGCTATGATGCTGCAGATATTTGGGGCATATGTCTCTGGTGCACTAGTGCTCTAGGGCAGTGCTTCCCAAATATTTTAGAACCACACCCTATTTTTGCTAAATGTTCTAAAGCATCATTGGAAGCGCACTGTCATTTTCCACTGCCACTACATTTTCACAGACATGCAGTTTTACTGATCGCACTATATTGTATCTAAACGATAATGTGTGGAAATCGGATTCCAGTGAATATTTATCATGTGTGCATCACCAAGTAAAGTGTCTTGATCTGTTTTGATCCTATTAACAGCTTTGTTTCCATCACACTTCAAAATTACAAAAAGTGCTTAATTTGTTTTGTCTTTCCTTACTGCTGAATGTGTACAGTTCATTTACAGACATTTTGTTGTGTTACAAAAAGATGACATTCCACAGCCTTTTCTTTCACACTCCCTGTACCCCACCAGGATTGTTACATAATTCACTTTACTTTTCTTTCTCTGACGTCAAAGTTAGAGGAGTTTGTAAACACCAAACCGCATGTAAAAAATGAAGCATCAATTTGTCATATATTTGACTTCTGTATTTGAAGCGCAGCAAATAGGACAAGATCAATGCAGAATTTAAAGGCATCTTTATTTTATTGCTTGGATGTTCCTGGCCCACCAAAAACAGCTCGCACAGTTTGGGGACGCTGCTCTAGGGCTCTGAGGGGTTTGTTGCACCGAGACAGTGGGATTCTAGAGCTTGTAGGCTCGGCTAATGGTTGGCTTGTGATATCTGCGATTCTGGTGGTTTGCGATCTGGAGCACTGCGACTCTGCGGCTCTCTTCGCTGTGGGTGCTGAAGTTCTGGGAGTGTGCACCCAGGATTCTCAATCCGCAGGGCTCCAAGTCTATGTGGCGCTTAAAATGTGAGGCTCCAAAGCTGTGAAGCACAGGGGCTTCGAGGCATGAGGACTGTAGGGCTTGGGGGTTATTATTGGTCTTTGCACCTCAGATGCAGTGGGGCCCTAAACATCTGAGGCTGTATAGATCCGGGACATGCGTGTTATAAGGGTCTTGGGCTCAGGAGAGCTGGAGCTCAGTGGCTCTGAGGTCCTCGGGCTCAGCGTGAGGGGGGCTGTAAAACCTCATAGGCCGTATCGCTCTGGAGCATGAGGGGTCTCGGGGTGCAGTGGGGAAGTGTGGCTCAATGGTTAGAGCGGCAGACCCTGATGCAGAGGTCTCGCCCGGGACCAGGGTTCAATTCCCGCCTCGGCGGGTCTTGGGCTCAATTTCTTCGGACCTGATAATTCTCGCCTCGGTGCCTATTCTAATCATGGGTCCCAGTCTGCAACTCTTGGCAATAGCTTGCTTAATCTCCACAACGGCCCCAACAACGCTAGGATGCCTGGCTCCACCTTGGGGGTGCCCAGGAGTGGGCACTTCACAGGGAAAAGCCAGGAAGGGTTCCACAGCGGCATGCGTACAAGCGCCGAGACACCCTCATGGGTGATTCGTACGCTATACAAGCACTACTACATTTACTACATTTACAGACCAGGAGCTCTGGGATTCAGGTGCTGTAGGCTCCAGGGCTCAGTGCCAGTGAGGCTCTGAACCCCTGCGATTCCAACGCTCTCTACCAAGGGGGCTATTTGGGCCCGGGCGTCTGGGATCAGGAGCTCCTGGTCTCTGAGGCTATGACCCTCTGAGGCTCTGGAGCAGGAGGGCTCTGGGGGTCTCGGGATCATGAACTCTGGGGCTCCGTGTCAGTGGGTCTCCGTGTCAGTGGGGCTATGGACATCTGAGATTCTAATGCTCTACAGCAAGGGGACTAGGCCTCTGGGAATCAGGAGCTCTGTAGCTTAAGGCTTTGGAGCTCAGTCTTTCTGGGGCTCTAAACCTTTGTTGCTCTAAAGCTCTGGAGCCGGAGGGCTTTGAGGGCCTTGCCCCTGGGATCAGGTACTCTCACTCTATGAGGCTATGTGTCACTGGGGCTGGGAATCTCTAATGCTCTAATGCCCACATGCATCAAAGTCAATTGCATTCACAAACGGTGTGAATTGCAATTTTCGGCCGTTTGCAAATGCAATTGACTAATTTGGAATGCATCATGCATTTCGCAATTTTAGGAATCGCAACCATGTTGCGATTTCTAAAATTGCAATTGCATTTAAGAAATCGCAATTTCAGATTTCTTAAATGCAATGCATGATCATTTATTATTAGCGAATTCGCAATTTGGAAGTGGTAAATTAGCATGAAGTTGAACTTCATCCTAATTTACCGAAAACTTTCAAATATGCACAAATTGCATTTTCGAAAGTTTTAATTTACACACACACATGCCCTTGGGGCATGTGTGTGTGTGTAAATTGCATTTAAAGTTACATTTCAGGGGTGCAGGGAGGGGTTCTTTGGACCCCCCCTGCACCCTTGAAATTGCATTCACATTTTGCGAATCGCAATTTGAAATTCGCAAAATGTGAATGCCTTCCCATTCATTCCTATGGGCCTTTTGGCCCATAGGAATGAATGGAAAGGGTTTTCCTTAATTGCGATTCGCAAATTGTGATTCGCAATTAAGGAAAAATACAGAATCGCAAAAATAAATGTGAATTGTTCATGCATTGCCGTTTGCGATTTCTAAATTGCGATTCCTTAATTTTCGCAATTTAGGAATCGCAAACGGGTGCAATGATGCATGTGGCCGTTAAGCTCTGGAGCAGGAGAGCCCTGAGGGTGTAACCCTCTGGGGCTCAGTGTCAGTGGGACTATGAACCTCTGAGGCTGTGAAGCTCTGGATCTAGGGCCGGCTTTAGGGCAGTGCGACTGGTTCAGTAATTACCGCCTTTGATTCCCTTGTAGACCTTCACCGAGGAACACTACACTCTTAGCACGATTCCATAATTGTACCTTTGATTTTCCAAATTAAAAGTAAGGAAAATGTGGCAGGAATCTTTTCGAGTATAACTACGAGAAGATTAACTTGAAACTAATTTGAATAAAGCAAAAATAAATCTAATTTAACACAGGCACCAGTTTGTCACAATGTGAAACATATCCTGGATTGCACTATTCCCCCAACTCAAAAAGATGTACATTTATCAGCCTTTGAACAACAATGTGTTACGGTTACAAAATATCACATTGTATATATCAGCAGGAAAAGCTGCTATCAGAAATGCTCCAACAATGCTGCTCGGAATGAAAGGCCCAAACTCCACTCCACATACTTATGTACATGATACTATGCATAGAGATGCGCAAGCCAACAAAATAACAGAGAGAGCCGAGCCATAGTGCCCACACCATCAGTGCTTACTTCGCCCTGCGCGCATACACTTACATACCAAGGAAACCATGAGACATATTTGTGGGAAAGCAGTGGTGCAGGTTTATTTCGTACAACACAGGTACTGGTAGGTGGGTCATCTTACAGGCGATCCAAAGCGGCAGCCTCTCGCTGACCCGCATGCCCAAGGAGCCATCTTGCACGGCGAGTCGATGCTCAGACGGTGCAGTACATTATCACTTTATTTTGTTAGACTCCCGCCCCCCCTGTCAGGGCGGGAGATGAGGCACACCCCTTGTCGGTTCAGGCCCCCCGACCGCCCGAAGGACTAACGGGGCGCCGACGCTGTTATCTGGAACCCCCTCGGCTCCAGGTTCTTGGCTCGGGCACCCTACTGTGCCAGGCAGAGGTATTTAGACTGTATCCTTCTGCCGCAGAGGTACCCCTACTGTCCATCTGCTTCCAGATCGCCCTGTGACTCCGCCTGCAACATAAAACATGATCATTAAAGTATTCCAAACTGTGCCAACCGCTCTGCAGCTGGGTCAGGGTTCAGGGTGGGTTACAGCGCAGAGCAGCCACGGCGCGGGAGAGAAAGGCCGAGCCTAGCTGCTGGCCAGGTATATACCTTGGAAACGCCCTCCCCCGTCCACAACGAGCCCTCCCCATTGGCTGTTGGCCAGGGGGGGCGGCACCGGGGGGCTAGGGCGCTGTCCCCCCATACTCCCCTTCGTGTCGTGGTGCCAGCGGCATAGTGCCCACACCATCAGTGCTTACTTCGCCCTGCGCGCATACACTTACATACCAAGGAAACCATGAGACATATTTGTGGGAAAGCAGTGGTGCAGGTTTATTTCGTATAACACAGGTATTGGTAGGTGGGTCATCTTACAGGCGATCCAAAGCGGCAGCCTCTCGCTGACCCGCATGCCCAAGGAGCCATCTTGCACGGCGAGTCGATGCTCAGACGGTGCAGTACATTATCACTTTATTTTGTTAGACTCCCGCCCCCCCTGTCAGGGCGGGAGATGAGGCACACCCCCGGTCGGTTCAGGCCCCCCGACCGCCCGAAGGACTAACGGGGCGCCGACGCTGTTATCTGGAACCCCCTCGGCTCCAGGTTCTTGGCTCGGGCACCCTACTGTGCCAGGCAGAGGTATTTAGACTGTATCCTTCTGCCGCAGAGGTACCCCTACTGTCCATCTGCTTCCAGATCGCCCTGTACTCCGCCACAGCTCTGGAGGAGGCCCCCGTCGATGACAGAGCCCCCCCCCACCTACCGGCACCCTGCCGCCGGCAGGGCTTCATGTAAGTCTAGGAGAAAGACATCCATTCCCAGCCCAGACAAATGTACTCCGTTGCTTTCATAATATCCTTCAGTCCTTTCCTGTATCAGCGCATGCCTAATGAAACCCAGCACACCTAGCTACTTTCTGACGCTGCTTCGTGCACCTCTATCATGGTCCCCTTCACCACACCACTATGGAGATTTCTAAGAACTGTTCTTAGGACACGCCCTTAGTTACCTAAGCCGCACCTCAAATGAGGATTGCGTAGACACACCCAATCGCAATTTCAGATTTCTTAAATGCAATGCATGATCATTTATTATTAGCGAATTCGCAATTTGGAAGTGGTAAATTAGCATGAAGTTGAACTTCATCCTAATTTATCGAAAACTTTCAAATATGCACAAATTGCATTTTTGAAAGTTTTAATTTACACACACACATGCCCTTGGGGCATGTGTGTGTGTAAATTGCATTTAAAGTTACATTTCAGGGGTGCAGGGAGGGGTTCTTTGGACCCCCCCTGCACCCTTGAAATTGCATTCACATTTTGCGAATCGCAATTTGAAATTCGCAAAATGTGAATGCCTTCCCATTCATTCCTATGGGCCTTTTGGCCCATAGGAATGAATGGGAAGGGTTTTCCTTAATTGCGATTCGCAAATTGTGAATCGCAATTAAGGAAAAATACCGAATCGCAAAAATAAATGCGAATTGTTCATGCATTGCCGTTTGCGATTTCTAAATTGCGATTCCTTAATTTTCGCAATTTAGGAATCGCAAACGGGTGCAATGATGCATGTGGCCGTTAAGCTCTGGAGCAGGAGAGCCCTGAGGGTGTAACCCTCTGGGGCTCAGTGTCAGTGGGACTATGAACCTCTGAGGCTGTGAAGCTCTGGATCTAGGGCCGGCTTTAGGGCAGTGCGACTGGTTCAGTAATTACCGCCTTTGATTCCCTTGTAGACCTTCACCGAGGAACACTACACTCTTAGCACGATTCCATAATTGTACCTTTGATTTTCCAAATTAAAAGTAAGGAAAATGTGGCAGGAATCTTTTCGAGTATAACTACGAGTAGATTAACTTGAAACTAATTTGAATAAAGCAAAAATAAATCTAATTTAACACAGGCACCAGTGTGTCACAATGTGAAACATATCCTGGATTGCACTATTCCCCCAACTCAAAAAGATGTACATTTATCAGCCTTTGAACAACAATGTTTTACGGTTACAAAATATCACATTGTATATATCAGCAGGAAAAGCTGCTATCAGAAATGCTCCAACAATGCTGCTCGGAATGAAAGGCCCAAACTCCACTCCACATACTTATGTACATGATACTATGCATAGAGATGCGCGAGCCAACAAAATAACAGAGAGAGCCGAGCCAGAGTCATTGGCCTGGTCGGGGTCTAAGAGCCCATGCACGAGCCGAGCCCTGAAAATGTTTGGCACGTGAATAGTGTAAAAAAACACATAAAAATATGATAATATTGTTTCTTTTACATGCGGAAGCGTTTCAATTCAGTGAATCAGATGTAATTGCCAAAATAAGAGGCATTTATTAAAAATGGCAGGTTTTTAGCATCAACTAAAAATATTCACACCCCTCTACCGCCCCAGGATGGCAATGCCATTACTGAATGAGGTGGTAAGTCAGTGTTTTGTGAGTCCTAGATGTGGCCTAGATTCTGTCATGAAACAGTACTGTAGTCTATTTGAATCAGATGAAAAGGAAGCACGGTAAAATCAAATATTTGCAAAGGATCACACAATTTGGTCTAGGGGGAAAGCCAACAAAAATCCCAGGTTTTCTGATTTTACATTGTGTCATTCAGCCACTAGATGAGTGTATCTTCCGTTTACTGTTTTACATCACATCAAAGGGTACAATTAATTTTAATTCTCGGCCCGTGCAGTTGGAGAGTGGGTGGCGGGCAGGACCCATGTGAAAGCTCGGCTCGTTTGGGACTCGAAGGTCCAAGAGGACCTCGAGGTGAGCCAGAGCCTGGCCCGAGCTTCCAGTGGCTCACCTACAGGGGCGTAGCTCAGCCAGTGAGATTCGGGGGTGTGAATCTCAAATTTCCCAAATGAAAAAGCAGTATGCTGCAGGGTGGAGAGGTGAGATGATCAAGATTCAGGATGGGCTGTTTCAATGAGGAACATGGTTAGTACTTATTTGCATTAGGTCGGCCTCTATCTAGAGTGGCACATTTAGACAAAACAATGGATTTTAATGCTACCATGAGCAATTGCAGCCAATTATATAGACTATGTGCAAGCATTTATCCCTTCATCTGTTGGGTGTTCTATTTCCAGTAGTATGCCTGGAACCTTGAGACTGGTGCAGCTTTCCAACCCTATGACTGCCAAGGGGGGGCGTGGCTAGCCGGACATCATGGCGGTCGTAACTCCTTAGAGCTCCGTCTGAAGGGGCCCGATTTCTCCTGCAATTATCCTGTGAGAGAGGATCAAGCTTCCCCAGGTTGAGCGGAGCAGAAGCGGTACTGGTTGGGGAGCCTGCCGGTGTAAAATCTGCCGGATCGGAGTCGCCAACGGAGAGGTATCGCCCGCCGGACTGCGAAGCTGTGGGAGAGCTGCAGTGGCGCGAAACTCCGCCGGGGTCGGGACGTGCAGGAAAACTCCCGGCTTTGGCGCTGCGGCGGAAGTAGAGGAGGCCGGACCTGAGAGGTGCTGCGGACCCCTACACGGGCAGAGAGGGTGTGTGACGGCGGACCCGGAGTGGCCCTGGAGTGGACTGCCGGGTGGCGGACGGCGCCTGGAGCAGTCGAGAGCGGGACAGTTTGGCGAGGCCCCGCGGCAGCCGACTTGTGGCGCTGCGGCTTGGAGAGAGCCTACAGCCGCGCACGCACGGGAGGACCCTGGGAGAAGTGAAGGGAAGCCCCGGCACCAGACGGACACTGCATGCGGACAGCAGAGGTGAGCAGCTGGGAAAGTGAGCTGCAGTGTGCCTACCCCGGGACTGGTGTGCCCTAGAGACACGGGGCGCGGCTGAGGGCAGAGGCGGAGGATCGGTGAGCCCAGAGGCGGGCAACGACACTGCGCTCTGGCCGGAATACACGGCTGCTGCGGGGTCAATGCTGCTTGCGACGGCCAACGGCTAATGTGCCACTGGGGGACCGCGGAGCTACGAGCCGGCTGATCTGGTGACAGCGGGAGTACTGGACAATAAACCGGGAGGCGTGGGGCGCAGAGAGGCGGAAGCGGGCACCATTTTAGTCTTGCGCTTGCTGAGAGGCCCTCGCCCCCTGGCGTGAACTGACCGCGCCGCCTCCTGAGACTGTCGCTAGTTGCTGAGGCCGTGCTGCGAGCCGCCTGGGCTAGCGCCGGAGGGGGCACTGGACACTACCACCGGAGTCGTGGGACGCACTGAGGCGGAGGAGGCCGCGAGGAGGCATAGGTGAGGCAGGGTGCGGACTGCACTCGTCAGGCGCCATATCGCCTCGGGCGCCATTTTGTTTGCACACACGCTAAAAGGCCCTAGCCCCTGACATTGCATCCGCGCTAGCAGCTAAACCCCGCGAACCGGGCTGACTTCCCCTGTAATCGCACCCCACAAGTGGACTGGTCTGAGACTGACCGAGAGACTGCTGCTGACTGCCCGCCTGGCCTTGGCGAGGGGAGTCCCGTGTAAGACCCTGGAAACAGTCACGGCGGGCGCGCTGTCCCCGACACTGGACTCCTGGCCGCTGTTGGCCACACAGCATTGACCCTTCCGGCGAGTGCAGTGAACCTGGCAACCAGAGAGTCCCACTACCGCTACTGCTGCTTAACCGGCGAGGGCGCCGATGCCCACAGCACAACAACTCGCAATGGGTAGGCTGAGAGAAAAACCACAGTCAAAGCTGCAAGGTCCGAGCGGCCCTGACCCGCCACAAGATCAGCGGCGGACAGAGATGGAACACGCAACTACTCTGGCAGCCATAATGGACACTGTCTTGGCGGCAGTGGAACGTATCGGGACTGCTTTGGCGCAAACCAAGACTTCCCGGGAGGCGCGCCTGGACAAAGTCACCTCCGACTTCACGTTGCTACACGCGGACCACCGCAAGCTGTCGGACACGGTCGCCGCGCAGCGTCACACAGTACAGGAACTACAGCCGGTGGTGCATAACCATGCCTCTGCTCTACAGGACCTGACTGATAGGGTCCACGCACTAGAAGATCGCGCGGAGGATGCGGAAGGGCGCTCCCGGCGCAGCAATGTCCGAGTGGTTGGCCTGCCGGAAGGGGAAGAAGGAAAGAATCCTGAACAGTACATGGAGGGCTGGTTGCGGACACTTTTACCGCCTGGAGCGCTGTCGCCGCACTTTGTGGTGGAACGGGCTCACAGGGTGCCCGCGCAAGCCCTAAAACCCGGGGCTCGGCCTCGCCCGTTCCTCTTCAAGCTCCTCAATTACAGAGATCGGGACGCGGTGCTGCGAGAAACTCGGAAGCTGGGGGACATCCACGTGGGCAACAGTCAGGTCTTGTTCTTCCCGGACTACACGGCGACTGTACAGAGGAGGCGTGGCTCGTACCTGGCAGTGAAGAAACAATTGCGAGCCCTGGAGTTGCCCTACTCCTTACTCTTCCCGTTACGCCTGAGAGTAGTCACCAAGGAGGGCACGCCCTTCTTCGATAACCCGTCTGATGTCTGGGACTGGCTGGAGGAAACGGGACAATGGTCGGGACAGCGACCGGCGGGCCCCGAGGGGGGCGGTTGGCGGGAGGAGCTTCCAGGAGACGAAGGAGGAAGAGGGGAACGCAGCGGAATGCAAGCCTGGGACAGGCCGCCCTCAGCCCGGAGAAAATGCGACAGGAACGGCAGGAGGCGCTGGAGGCGGTGGCGACATTGGGTGCGGGGACTGTCGGCAACGACCTAAGCCATAGTCAGCATTGTGAAGAGCAGGCCAGCGGGTCATCATCGCCGTCCACTGAGATGTCGGACGACACTCTTATGCCTGTGGTCACGCCTCAGACAGCGGACTTCATAGCCTGACCAGAGCCGGACTTGGGACTATATTGCATGTTGTATCCTTTTATTGATCGTCCACTGTACCACTGTCATGGGTAATGGGCCGGTGCCCAGCGCGCAACACATTGCAGATACACACCTGCGCCCGGCGTAGAGATACAGTGGGGCGATTTGCACGCGAATTGCACGGCTGGCTTCCCACACCTGTCTGACGAATGGCACTGATTGGATGCTTTGAGCCCATCTCCATAACCGTACGGGCCCTGGGAGAGGGGGACACTGCGAAACACCACTGACTGCGCGCTTCCCCACACACACACTAATTGTGGACACGGTACCTTGAGGAGGTACTGCCTCACTAAGTTTGGACGCTTGCCCCGTTGGGAAATCACCCGTCAAGTTACAATGTTAATGTTAGTTTACGCATCACAGAAGCGACACTCAGCGAGCACCGTGCACCAGTCGGGCCCCCGTCCCGGAGGGGTGACCCTCTCAGCCCCCCGGGCGTCTACACCACGACACGCGACATGGCGTCCACCACTATCATGACATGGAACATCCGCGGCATGCAGACCCCGTCGCGCAGGTACTCCATCTTCGCCTACATGCAGCGACACAGGGTGGGGATTGCGCTCCTCCAGGAGACCCATATGTCCCAAGTATAACTGGAGAGGCTACGCAGGCGGTGGAGGGGGCAGATATACGGCACAACGTACTCATCACAGGCGCAAGGCGCCCTGGTATGGGTGAGTGCTGGTGTACCCTTTGCTTGTTTAGAGGTCCATACGGATGCTGAGGGGAGGTACTCAGTTGTTAGGGGGAGACTTAATGGGCAGGAGATGCTGCTGGGTTCCATTTATGCTCCCAACACAGACCAGGCCGCCTTCCTGACGTCCCTCAATCCCATCCTCCCGCGGCATGCGGGGATCCCCTGGTTGCTGGGCGGCGATTTTAACATGGTCCTAGACACAAGCCTGGACCGCTCCTACCCGCCCCTACACGCAGCGTCAACGGCCTCCACAGCGCATTCCTTTCGGGACTGGTTACTGCACTGGGGCATACATGATCTTTGGCGCGCACAACATCCTGTGGATAAAATATACTCGTACTACTCAGCTGTGCATGACCTCCATGTCCGTCTGGACCGTATAGTGGGCTCCCAGTCTTTGCTCCCGTTGCTGTCCAGAACGGAGTACCTGGGCAGGACGCACTCAGACCATAATCCACTCTGCTTCCGTCTCAGTTGGGAGGCGGATAGGCCTCCGGTGCCCACATGGTGGCTGCAGCCTGCAGCATTAGAAGATGCTGAATTCCGATCGTCTCTAGGCACGGCCATACTCTCCTACTTTGCGGAAAACGAGGGCACGGCGAGCGACTCGGGGGCGGAATGGGACGCTCACAAGGTGACCATCCGCGGGCACTGTATAGGTGCCACGTGGAATATCTGTGCGCAGGTGTCTAACTCACTAACCCGTATAGAGACCGAGCTGCTGCTTTATGAGGGGGAGGGCGCGGATGAGTGTGCACGCAAGCTGCGGGGCCTTTGGAGCGAACACGTAGTTCTCTTAGAGCGACTACGGTACCACAATTATGCGGCGCACACGGCCAGGACACACTCAAAGGCAGACAGGGCCGGCCGCTTGCTCACCTGGTTAATCCAGGGGGAAGAGCGCATGACCCCGATCGGTGCCATACGATCCCGTGATGGGACGGTGGTGTACACGCAGCGTGAAGTCCACCGGGCACTGACAGATCACTACCGGGAGCTTTGCAGGTCTCGGGGCACTGGCCGCTCGCACCGACTGACGGAGTTTCTCGAGTTGGTCGCTCTGCCTACTGTCACGGAAAGTCACAACAGGGAGCTCGGTACTCCATTGACATTGGAGGAGGCGGGGGATGCCATTCGAGCGCTAGCATCTGGGAAGACGCCGGGACCAGATGGTCTGCCGGCCGAATATTACAAAGCGAACAGGGACATTCTAGCGCCTGAGCTTCTCCGGATGTATAGGGCATTGATAGACGCTGGCCGGCTCCCGCCCTCCCTGAGAGAGGCGTGAATGCTGAATGTTGATTATAAGATATTCACCAAGCTCCTAGCGGAGCGGCTGGCGCCAGTGGTCCCGCATCTAGTGCACCCGGACCAGAACGGGTTTGTGCCGGCGAGATCCACATCTCTGAACATCCGGAGGTTCTTCCGGGTGGCAGCGGAGGCAACGGCGGTCTGGCCCAGGGCGGGATGCCTGGTGCTCGACCTAGAAAAGGCCTTTGACTGCCTGGAGTGGGGATACCTGCGGGCAGTGCTGGAGATGTATGGGATAGACGACGGTTTCTTGCAGATGGTGGGACTCCTGTACGGTGGCCCCGTGGTCCGCATCCGACTAGGGCAGTATGTCTCGGAGGCCGTGGCGGTTGGCAGAGGCACCCGACAGGGCTGCTCTCTGTCACCGCTGCTCTTTGCGCTGGCCATGGAGCCCTTAGCTGCGGCTCTGAGGCAGCAGTTGGAGGATGGCATCATATTGGGAGACGTAGTCCACCAGGTGTCATTATATGCGGATGACCTGCTGGTCTTCATCCGCGACGTGAGCCGCATGCCGGAGCGGCTAGCGCCCTTGCTGAACAGCTTCGCTGCCCTCTCGGGGCTCCGGGTCAATGCCGGCAAGTCGTGTCTATATGCGTTTGGAAGCGAGGTGGCGGACCCAGAGTACAGCCTTCATGGCACAAGGGTAGTTTGGAAGGCGGACACCTTCAAATATCTGGGGATCCAGATATACCGTCGGCGAGAGGATTTACTAGACGGGAACCTGGGCAGAGCAGTGACAGCGCTCAGGGCCCAGATCAGTTTCTGGTCTACGCTCCCACTCTCGCCCACAGGCAGAGTGGCCCTCGCTAAAATGGTGATGCTCCCCGCCTCCTTTACTATTTTGCGAACCTGCCCCTCTTCCTACCCGCGTCCTTCTTCTCCAACCTCAACAAGATCCTTTGCGACTTTATATGGGGTGCCTCTAGACACTGTCTAGCGCTCGAGAAGTTGTTCTTACCCACAGACAGAGGCGGACTAGCCGCCCCCTGCTTTGAGCAGTATTACTTGGCGGCGCAGCTCCAATGGGCCGCTCGCTGGCTGGCAGACAAGGGGCGGGAGGACACCGCCGCGGCTGAGCCAGCTTACACACTAGCACGGCTCACTGCGCTATTCCACCACTGGCGACGCCGGCACATCCTACTCCACTACTGCTGGCGGTGGCACTCAAGTGCTTTCGCAGGGCACTGTACCTTACGAGGAAGGTGCGCCCCTACGTGCCTGCGGTGCCCCTGGAGGGCTCG
This sequence comes from Lissotriton helveticus, assembly GCF_964261635.1. NCBI lineage: Eukaryota > Metazoa > Chordata > Amphibia > Caudata > Salamandridae > Lissotriton > Lissotriton helveticus. The sequence continues at coordinate 295,175,083 of NC_136062.1, read as the reverse complement.
CCTGGAGGCCACTTACACACTCCATGCTGGAGCAATGGCATGAGGTAGATGTCCAAACACTGGGCGACTTGTATCAGGATGGAGCACTAATACCCTATGAGACGCTGGCCGCGGATGCGGGACTCCCCCCAGGAGGTTTCCTCATGCACAGGTCCCTAATAGCGCATATGGCGGCTAGGTGGGGTGATGTGACGATCGAGCCTGCGCAACATTTGACGGTGCAGTACTTACATGTGATGGGCAGGGGCAGGCACTTGGTCAAGTGGTTTGCTGCGTCCCTGAGAACGCACACGGAGCTGGACTTAACTTCACTATGGGCGAAGTGGGAGGGGGACATGGGACGGGAACTGGCGGACAAGGAGTGAGAAAAGGTCCTAAAAGGGCCGGTACGAATCCCTAGGAACGTGAGGTTCCTCCAAATTCAGGTATATATAGTGCACAGGGCCTATCTCACCCCGGCCCTAATCAACAAGTACTTTCCCAGAACGGACGCGGCCTGTCCCAGATGTGGAGAAGTGAATGCGGATCTCCTCCACGCCTTATGGCACTGTCCGGGCCTTGGCGCCTATTGGACAGACATTCACGCGCTACTTGCACGAGTCACTGGTCGCGTCATCCCCTGTAACTGGCCTGAGTATCTTCTGCATCATTTCAAACGGCCTCCTAGGGACAAAGCGTCGTCCCGGTTCCACGATTTGGGGATGGTGACGGCGGTGCGGCTCCTTACTAGGAGATGGAAGGAGAGGGACTCGCCCAACGTTAGGGCGTGGGTTCTGTCGTTCTCGTCCTGGGCGCGAGCGGAGTGGACCGCCATTCTGAGGGAGGAAACTCTGGGGCTCTGTAGGAAGGGGGAGTCTCTAGTTGGCGCAGTGCAGCACTGGCGACAAGCAGGGACTCTCTCTTCCCCGTCAGGGCTGAGGGTTACCTTCAAGACAACCTCTGCTTACCCTCTAGGTAGTGTGGCTTAAGCAGTCTTAGGCTAATCTCTGGGGCACATAGGGTTAAACATTTGCAATATCACACCATCACAACCAACCCACCACACAATGACACCAAACTGTATTTGTAAAAATATATGTTCTTTATATAAATTTCAAGCAGGCTTGTAAATACAGTCTTGGTTACTTCAAATGCAGGTTCCAGTTACTCTTTATGAAAAGGCACAGTTCTTGAATAAATGCGGTCTTGTGGGCCTTCTGCCCTGGTTTTGAACAAGGTTCAGTGGTTTGCAGGGCCTCAAGGCGCTTTCCGCCGTCTCCGCTCTTGCTCTGAGTCACCCGTCGGGCTTGACTCTAGGGGAGGGGGCGCGGGCCACAGAGAGCGTCAGGCGGGGCCTCGGGGGCCAGGAGCAGAGCGAGCCTCTGACTCAGGGGCGGCTCGCGCTGCAAGCAGATAGCAGCTGCGAGGTTGCCGGGGCGCCCAAGCTCACACGGTGTGGTGCAAAGTCACTGTACCTTGGGGTTCTCGAAGGTCTTGGAGCGGACGGCTGTCCGGGGAGCTGTCCCACGTCGCGTTGTCTTCCTGGAGGGTGCGGCGGCCTGCGAGTCTCAGCGCAGGTCACAGGGCACCCGGGATGGCGGTGCAGATGCGGGGCAGGATTCTCCGGGGTTAGGTTCGCTCACACTGAAGAGGGAAGCTGCAGGCAGGCGGGGCTGAGGGGGGTGCACTCCACGGAGCGCGAGGCACAATTCAGGCACGGCTCAGCAGCGAGTCACTTCCAGCTGCGGGGGCCAGGGGGTCTCAGCGCCCAAGTTACGAAGGGCACAATCTTGGCAGTGCCGGTCTTTGCGGGGCAGCCTGTACCTCGGGGGTCACACAGGCGGCGATGCTTGGACCGGGCAGGTCCTCCCTTTCCTTTGCAAGGGCGGCTCAGCGCGGACAGTCACGGCGCTCAAACCAGCGTGGGGCTGGTCCTTACTTTGCGGCTGGCTCACGATCAGGCCACCGTCACGGTGGTCGGGGGAAGGGCACGGCTGCACAAATTGTCAGAGAGCGGGGCGGAAGGCACAGCGCTCTCAACTCTCCTTTCCTTGGCGCTGTAGAGACACACAGCACACGCCAGCAGCAGCTTTTCTTCAGAGGGGTAGCGCCCACTGTTCCTGGGGCGCTGGTCAGGGGGCAAGTTCACAGGCAAGCCCTTGGAGATCTTTCAGCAGAGTTTGGCACAAAGTTTCAATAAAGCAAAAGTCTCTTGTAGTCTTTTCTTTCCTCTCCTTTGGCAGCAAGACACCAGACACAGGCCAGAGACAGCACTCCTCCTTGTAGTCCTTCCAGGTCCTTCTCTTCGGGCAGAGTTTCTTCTGTAGCGCAAACAGGATCTAATTTACAAGGAGCAGGGCTCCTTCTTTTATACCCAGTTTCTTTTGTTCTAGCAAGCCAGGGGGGCCTCTGCATAACTGCTCCAGTCTCTGAGCACTTGTTGTGGGTACTTCTGGCTTCTGCATGCAGTGTGAGGGCAGGCCCATCAGCCGCTCCCCAGGGGGGCGGAGCCGGCATTGTGAAGACAGGGGCAGCTTGAGCACTTTGTTGACAAGCTTCGGTCCTTCCTGGGCCAGGTGCAGGCTGAGTCATCAGTCGCTCCCCAGGAGGGCGGAGCCAGCATTGTGGTGGCAGAGCACAGCCTGATGCATCATTCAGGGGAAACTCCCACCACCCACTAAGGTGTCATCTGGCTATTCACTACCTGTCAACTCCCAGCCCTGTCACTCACACACACCAGACAGTCAGATCCACATCCAAGCAGAGGCGGGCTGAAATGGTTAGGCCAGCAAATGCTAACTTTCTAAAAGTAGCATTTGCAAACACAGGATATTAAAATAAACTTTACTAAAAGAAGTATTTTATTATTCTGAGTTCAGGCATACTAAACATTAATTTCTACCATGTTCCCTGAGCCTGCTGGGATTATAGAGTGTAATAATTCCAGCAGCCCATCTGGCCTAAAGGGAACTGGTAGCCTTGCAATAGTGAAAAACGAATTTGGCAGTAATTCACTATTAGAACATGCCACACACATCAGGGCATGTCCTACCTTATACTTACAATGCACCCTGCCCTCAGGCCTACCATAGGGGTGACTAATATGAAGTTAAGGGAAGGTTTAGGGGCTGGCAAGTGTGTGCACTTGCCCAGCCAGCATGACAGTACCAGACTGCACGCATGTTCTGCAATGGCAGACCCTAGACACATTTTAAGGCTGCTTCTGTGGGTGGCGCAACCAGCGCTGCAGGCCCACTAGCAGTATTGGCATTCACAAGCCCTGGCACTCCTGGTGCACTTTACTAGGGACTAACAGTAAATCCAATGAACCAATCATGGACATCAATCACATGTACACTTTACAGTAGGGAGCACTTGCACTGCGGCACGGGTTGGCCGTGGCTCAGTGCCCTGAGTAGCGGACACCAGCAAAACATTTGAGGCACAACAGCAAAAAGTGGAAGGGAAACTCACGCCAAGGTGCCAGGTCTAACACGTGTCCCCTCCAGCTGAAATGTGGGGGGAACTACCCTTCCCCAGGGAGTTCCTCATCACTAAGGCGGAAAAATCTGGACAGACCATCAGCGTTGGCGTGATCTGTGCCAGGGCGGTGTTCCACCGTGAAGTCCATACCCTGTAGGGAGATGGACCACCTCAACAGTTTTGGGTTCTCACCCCTCATTTGCATCAACCATCTGAGGGGCCTGTGGTCTGTCTGAACCCGGAAGTGAGACCCAAACAAGTAGGGTCTTAGCTTCTTCAGCGCCCAGACCACAGCAAATGCTTCTCGCTCTATTGCACTCCACCTACTTTCCAGTGGAAGTAACCTCCTACTGATGAAGGCTACGGGTTGGTCCCAGCCCTCCTCAGTCATCTGTGAGAGAACAGCCCCTACACCATGCTCTGAAGCGTCTGTTTGCACTATGAATTCCTTGGAGAAATCAGGAGCCAGGAGCACGGGTGCCGTGCACATGGCAGTCTTCAGGGTGTCAAAAGCCTTCTGACAGGTGTCAGTCCAAATCACATTCCTGGGCTGCTTCTTAGAAGTCAGCTCTGTCAAGGGGGTCACAATAGTGCCATAGCCCTTGACAAACCTCCTGTAATACCCAGTGAGCCCCAGGAAGGCTCTCACTGCAGTCTGGGTCTTGGGGGGTTCCCAAGCCAGGATGGTTGCAATTTTGGGTTGCAAGGGTGCCACCTTGCCACTCCCCACTTGGTGTCCCAAGTACACCACTGAACCCTGCCCAATCTGGCACTTGCTTGCCTTGATTGTGAGGCCTGCCTTGCGCAGCGCCATCAACACTTCCCAGAGGTGTCGCAGGTGTTCTGGCCAGGTACCACTGAACACTGCGATGTCATCCAGGTAGGCGGCACTGAACTCATCCAGCCCAACCAACACCTGGTTGACCAACCTCTGAAAGGTGGCAGGGGCAATCTTCATCCCAAATGGCATAACCCGGAACTGGAAATGCCCATCTGGTGTGGAGAATGCTGACCTCTCCTTTGCCCCATCGGTCAAGGCGATCTGCCAGTACCCAGACGTTAAATCAAACGTGCTGAGGAACCGGGCAGCCCCTAGCCAATCAATGAGCTCATCAGCTCTGGGGATAGGGTGCGCGTCAGTCTTGGTGACTGAATTGAGTCCTCTGTAGTCCACACAGAACCGGAGTTCAGGTGTGGCTCCCGGCGCAGCAGCCTTTGGGACCAAGACCACGGGGCTGGACCAAGGACTGCTGGAAGACTCAACCACCCTAAGAGCAAGCATCTTGGAGACCTCCTCCTTGATGCAGGCCCTGACCCTGTCAGTCACTCTGTAAGCCTTATGCTTCACAGGTAAGCTGTCTCCTGTATCCACATCATGGACGCACCAATCTGTGACACTAGGAACCAGGGAGAACAGATCTGGAAACTGCCCCAGCAATTGGCGGCAGTCTTCCTGTTGCTCAGGGGTCAGGGTGGGTGAGAGGTTAACTCCATCCACTGACCCATCTTTTTCACAGGCCACTAAGAGGTCAGGAAGAGGCTCAGACTCCTCTTCCATTCCATCATCAGTGGCCAACAGCATGCCCACTTCGGACCTTTTCAAGTGGGGCTTGAGGCGGTTAACATGGAGGACCCGCAAAGGGTTCCTGGGCGTCTTCATGTCCACCAAGTATGTCACTGAGCTCTTGCGCTCCACAACCTCAAATGGGCCTGTCCACTTATCCTGAAGTGCACAGGGTTCCACTGGGGCCAAGACATACACCTCCTGTCCAGGCTGAAGCTCTACCAGAGTGGCATTCTGGTCGTACCACCGCTTCATCTCCTCCTGGCTAGCTTCCAGATTTGCCTCAGCAAGTTGTCTGAAGCGCCTGGTTTGGTTTCTGAAGGCCAGCATGTAGCTATATACATTCTGGGGAGGTTTCCTGGGAGATTGCTCCCAGCCTTCCTTTACCAAACTCAGTGGTCCTCTCACGGGGTGGCCATACAGCAGTTCAAAGGGGCTGAACCCTAGGGACTTCTGTGGCACCTCGCGGTATGCAAAGAGCAGGCATGGTAAGAGGACGTCCCACTTACGCCTCATTGGACCTTCCAGGCCCATGATCATGCCCTTCAGGGTTCGGTTGAATCTTTCAACCAACCCATTTCCTTGGGGATGGTAAGGTGTGGTGAACTTGTAGGTTACACCACACTCTTGCCAAAGGGACTTCATATACTTGGATATAAAGTTGGTCCCCCTGTCGCTCACCACCTCTAGAGGGAATCCCACTCTGGAGAAAATTCCCATCAGTGCACGCCCCACCACGGGGGCCTTCACTGTCCTCAGAGGGATGGCTTCAGGGTACCGGGTGGCATGATCCACCAAGACCAGGATGAACCTGTTGCCCATGGCTGTCTTGGGGTCCAGAGGCCCAACAATGTCAATACCCACTCGTTGGAATGGAGTACTGACCACAGGGAAGGGTTGGAGGGGAGCCTTGTTCTTCCCTCCGCTCTTCCCACTTGCCTGGCAAGTTGGACAGGTCCTACAATGAGCATCTGAGCTCTTGTGCATTTGGGGCCAGTAGAAGTGGGTGACAAGCCTGTCATAGGTCTTGTCCATCCCCAAATGTCCTGCTAAAGGCACATCATGAGCCAGTCCCAGTAGGAAGGCTCTGAACTTCTGGGGTACCACCAGCACACGGGCTGACCCAGGTTCAGCAGCCTTAGGCTCTGAATACAGGAGGTCATTCTCCCAGTACACATAATGTGTTTTGGCCTGAACACCATTGGCCTGGTCTGCAGCCTGCTGCCGCATACCCACGAGAGAAGGGCATTCTTTCTGCTCCCTGCAGAATTCCTCCCTGGAGGGGCCTCCTTCTTGCTGCCAATGGGTCAGCTCAGGCAGGTCCCCCAGTTCGGCAATCTGTTCCCCAGTAGGCTCCAGGGCATCCCCCTCAAGGTCTGCTTCCTCCTGGACCGTGGGAACTTCAGGGGCCGGTTTCCCGCGCACCCTGCGCCTTCTCCCTAAGGCCGGTTCCTGGGCCTCTCCTTCAGGCCCCAGGACCTCTTGATCACCCCTACTGGCTGCCATTGACCGGGTGGTCACGCACGCCCAGTCAGGTAGACCCACCATCTTCAGGTGAGTCGTTTTCTCCACCTTTTCCCAAGAGGAGTCCTCCAAGTCATTCCCTAGCAAACAGTCAACAGGCATGGCTTTCCTCACACAGACCTGCAGAGTACCAGAGACCCCCCCCCCACTCGAAGGGAACTTGAGCCATTGGACATTGGCTCTCTGAGTTGTCAGCATTGACAACCCTACAATAAGCATGGGGTACAACCTGCTCTTGAGACACCAGGTGATGCCTCACTGCAGTCACACTGGCTCCTGTGTCTCTAAGAGCCTCAGCTTTCCTACCATTGATGGTAACCACCTGCCCATATTTTTTAGTGTTAGAGGGCAGGTAGTTTGTAGGGACCATCTCACTGTCTCCTAGTGAGACTAGGGTCATCTGAACAGGATCTCCACCCCCCGGGACCATCACTTCTTCTCCTAAGTGAACACAGGTCACTTGTCGGGGCGGAGCACCAGTGGGTGCTGGTTTTCCAAACAGGCGACACTTGGGGTCACTGGCTATGTGCCCCGGGTCACCACATTTGAAACAATTGAAGGGCCCCTTTGGAACAGGTCTTCCTGTCGGGGCCCCATTCTGCTTTGGGGGTGGGGGAGGCTGAGAACCTTTCTGCTGGTCCCCTTGGGGATTACTTTGGGGGCCTTTTTGGAACCCTTTCTGTTTTCCCTTGTCCCCCCCACTCTTCTGCTGGGGACCCTGCCCACCCTTGGCGGAGTCTCCCACTGGACCCTTGTGGTCCCTGGTGCTGAGCCAGCGGTCCGCCTCCTCAGCAAGCTTCCTCGGCTTGGACAGCTTGCTATCAATCAGGTGCTGGCGTAACTCAGGAAAACATTGATCAGACAAGTGCTCCCATGCAATTAAATCAAAGAGACCTTGAAAATCATTCACTTTGTTACCCTTCACCCAACCATCCAGTGCTCTGCAAAAAAAAGTCACAAACTCCACATATGTATTCCCAGGCCGCTTATTGCACCCCCTAAACTTCTGTCTATACATTTCAGGGGTAAGCCCATACCTGGTCATTAAAGCTTCTTTCATATGGGGATAGGATCTCTGGTCTTCAGTGGGCAAATCTAGCAGGGTGTCCCGCCCTTCGCTAAGGAACCTTCCCCATAACCCCGCTCCCCAATCCTTCTCAGGGACCCGGTGGGAAAACATGGCTACCTCATATGCCCTAAACCACTGTCCTATGTCATCCCCCTTAAAGAACTCTTTAACTACATCTTTGGGGATGTGCACTCTAGACTCTACCTGCACCGGCGTTCCGCTCTCACCAGGATGAGGATGATCCAAGGTTTTCTCTTTTAGACTCATCTCCCTCATTTTCACGTCATACTCCAATTGGAGTTTTCGCTCTTCCAGAGCCATTCTTTTGCTTTCAAGCTCCATTTGGCCCTTTAAATTCAATTCTGCCAGCTTTATCTCATGATCCCTGGTTGCCTGTCTGTCTGCCAGCTCCTCTGGCGACAGGCCTCTGCCAAAGCTAATGACGCTATCTGGTTTTTCCAGACTCACAGGATCCACAGGTGCACCCTGATCCTCAGGTGCCTTCCTAGATTCCATCCAGGCCTTCAGGGCTTTGTAGAACTCGGGTTTGTTCTTGCACCCTGCGTGTGGAACCTTGAGTTTCCTGCAAAAAAAACTCAGTTGCTTCTTTGTGTAGTCATCCAGCTTTGATGCATCCCATTCTAGCTCCTGCGCACCAGAGGCTATGGATTCTCCTCCATCAACGCTGTTTGTGCCCGGCATGACTTCAACACTAGGGATCTTCTTCTTTAGCAGAATTTAAAAATCAAAAGTCTGTGGCTAAGTTACTGGACTGTAATCACTATGCAATGGTCAGTAGCTAAGGTAAAACACTGCAAATGTAAATTCGCGAATCCCACCGCTGCCACCAATGTAGGAAGGGGGAGTCTCTAGTTGGCGCAGTGCAGCACTGGCGACAAGCAGGGACTCTTTCTTCCCCGTCAGGGCTGAGGGTTACCTTCAAGACAACCTCTGCTTACCCTCTAGGTAGTGTGGCTTAAGCAGTCTTAGGCTAATCTCTGGGGCACATAGGGTTAAACATTTGCAATATCACACCATCACAACCAACCCACCACACAATGACACCAAACTGTATTTGTAAAAATATATGTTCTTTATATAAATTTCAAGCAGGCTTGTAAATACAGTCTTGGTTACTTCAAATGCAGGTTCCAGTTACTCTTTATGAAAAGGCACAGTTCTTGAATAAATGCGGTCTTGTGGGCCTTCTGCCCTGGTTTTGAACAAGGTTCAGTGGTTTGCAGGGCCTCAAGGCGCTTTCCGCCGTCTCCGCTCTTGCTCTGAGTCACCCGTCGGGCTTGACTCTAGGGGAGGGGGCGCGGGCCACAGAGAGCGTCAGGCGGGGCCTCGGGGGCCAGGAGCAGAGCGAGCCTCTGACTCAGGGGCGGCTCGCGCTGCAAGCAGATAGCAGCTGCGAGGTTCCCGGGGCGCCCAAGCTCACACGGTGTGGTGCAAAGTCACTGTACCTTGGGGTTCTCGAAGGTCTTGGAGCGGACGGCTGTCCGGGGAGCTGTCCCACGTCGCGTTGTCTTCCTGGAGGGTGCGGCGGCCTGCGAGTCTCAGCACAGGTCACAGGGCACCCGGGATGGCGGTGCAGATGCGGGGCAGGATTCTCCGGGGTTAGGTTCGCTCACACTGAAGAGGGAAGCTGCAGGCAGGCGGGGCTGAGGGGGGTGCACTCCACGGAGCGCGAGGCACAATTCAGGCACGGCTCAGCAGCGAGTCACTTCCAGCTGCGGGGGCCAGGGGGTCTCAGCGCCCAAGTTACGAAGGGCACAATCTTGGCAGTGCCGGTCTTTGCGGGGCAGCCTGTACCTCGGGGTCACACAGGCGGCGATGCTTGGACCGGGCAGGTCCTCCCTTTCCTTTGCAAGGGCGGCTCAGCGCGGACAGTCACGGCGCTCAAACCAGCGTGGGGCTGGTCCTTACTTTGCGGCTGGCTCACGATCAGGCCACCGTCACGGTGGTCGGGGGAAGGGCACGGCTGCACAAATTGTCAGAGAGCGGGGCGGAAGGCACAGCGCTCTCAACTCTCCTTTCCTTGGCGCTGTAGAGACACACAGCACACGCCAGCAGCAGCTTTTCTTCAGAGGGGTAGCGCCCACTGTTCCTGGGGCGCTGGTCAGGGGGCAAGTTCACAGGCAAGCCCTTGGAGATCTTTCAGCAGAGTTTGGCACAAAGTTTCAATAAAGCAAAAGTCTCTTGTAGTCTTTTCTTTCCTCTCCTTTGGCAGCAAGGCACCAGACACAGGCCAGAGACAGCACTCCTCCTTGTAGTCCTTCCAGGTCCTTCTCTTCGGGCAGAGTTTCTTCTGTAGCGCAAACAGGATCTAATTTACAAGGAGCAGGGCTCCTTCTTTTATACCCAGTTTCTTTTGTTCTAGCAAGCCAGGGGGGCCTCTGCATAACTGCTCCAGTCTCTGAGCACTTGTTGTGGGTACTTCTGGCTTCTGCATGCAGTGTGAGGGCAGGCCCATCAGCCGCTCCCCAGGGGGGCGGAGCCGGCATTGTGAAGACAGGGGCAGCTTGAGCACTTTGTTGACAAGCTTCGGTCCTTCCTGGGCCAGGTGCAGGCTGAGTCATCAGGCGCTCCCCAGGAGGGCGGAGCCAGCATTGTGGTGGCAGAGCACAGCCTGATGCATCATTCAGGGGAAACTCCCACCACCCACTAAGGTGTCATCTGGCTATTCACTACCTGTCAACTCCCAGCCCTGTCACTCACACACACCAGACAGTCAGATCCACATCCAAGCAGAGGCGGGCTGAAATGGTTAGGCCAGCAAATGCTAACTTTCTAAAAGTAGCATTTGCAAACACAGGATATTAAAATAAACTTTACTAAAAGAAGTATTTTATTATTCTGAGTTCAGGCATACTAAAAATTAATTTCTACCATGTTCCCTGAGCCTGCTGGGATTATAGAGTGTAATAATTCCAGCAGCCCATCTGGCCTAAAGGGAACTGGTAGCCTTGCAATAGTGAAAAACGAATTTGGCAGTAATTCACTATTAGAACATGCCACACACATCAGGGCATGTCCTACCTTATACTTACAATGCACCCTGCCCTCAGGCCTACCATAGGGGTGACTAATATGAAGTTAAGGGAAGGTTTAGGGGCTGGCAAGTGTGTGCACTTGCCCAGCCAGCATGACAGTACCAGACTGCACGCAGGTTCTGCAATGGCAGACCCTAGACACATTCTAAGGCTGCTTCTGTGGGTGGCGCAACCAGCGCTGCAGGCCCACTAGCAGTATTGGCATTCACAAGCCCTGGCACTCCTGGTGCACTTTACTAGGGACTAACAGTAAATCCAATGAACCAATCATGGACATCAATCACATGTACACTTTACAGTAGGGAGCACTTGCACTGCGGCACGGGTTGGCCGTGGCGCAGTGCCCTGAGTAGCGGACACCAGCAAAACATTTGAGGCACAACAGCAAAAAGTGGAAGGGAAACTCACGCCAAGGTGCCAGGTCTAACAGACTCCGTAAGGAGCCTATGGCGGAGAGGTGGCAGCACATGCTGAGTGCACTACAGGAGGCGCCAGAGGCTGCATCAGAGGGGGTGGTGGGGCGCTCAACACACGTCGCAGGGGGAAGTGGACGGGGCGCAGCGGCAATTGCATCGGAGGCACACCCTGGCGCACCGGGCGATACAGTGGAGGGGCGCCATCAGCCATAGCACTATGTGAGCTACATTGGTGGGAGCGGAGGGGGGGGGACCTTCGACTGAGGGGGCCAGGAACTGGGGCAAAAGACAATGTAATTCGGTGACAGTGTCGCAATTTGTTGTTGTTACTGTTCTTGTTTATTGCACATGGTTATCCTCTGGGGTGGGGATGATTGCACATGTCTGCCCCATCTCTTGTAGGGAAGTGAAACGGGTCAACCTCTGTTTTTCAGAGGGAAAACACGCCTGGGCGCTTATATCCTGTCCACGAACTCTCAGTATGAACTGGCACAGCGCTCTTGATGGACTGACATGTTGCTTTATTGCCACCCGAGTAGACGGGTAAATGTACTTTGGTTCTACAGATGTGCTTCACATGTTCTATACTTATAAAACTAATAAAAAGAGATTTACAAGATCCAACCCTACGACTGCCAAAACTTTTGAATTCCAAAAAGTAGTAAATTTCCATCCATTCAAGGAGTACGTCTGTAGGTGCAGATTCCCTACTTTTTTGGTAAAGAGGCCACTATATATTTATATAGATAGAGAGAGAGAGTTCTACTCTAAACTCATCATGGAAAAGCGCAGGCCTCCTTAGCTCTGACGAATAGAAATATCTCAGGAATGATTTCCCAGTTATGTCATTCATTTAATTTAACCCTAAAGAACCCTACCATACCACCAAGAAGGTCGATTATTTCTGCTTGCAAAAGCCTTTTGGAGAATACATCTCGATATATTGACTACTTCCTGCATGAACATGTCTGTAGCTTACCATTTTATATTCAAGACACTAGCGACTTTCTCAGACAAATCTATGACATCCCATGGAAGAAAGATTACCTCTTAATGACATTGGACGTCACAACGCTCTATACCAGCATTACCACAGAGATGACATCAGAGCTCTAGAACATTTCTTGGGCAGTAGGCCTATTTGGTTATTTCAACAAAGTAAGATGCTAGTAAACTTGACGCTATTCTGTTTAGAAAATAATTCATTCATGTTTCAGAATCAAATAATCCAGCGGATCCATGGGGTCGCCATGGGGGACAGTTTCTCCCCCAGCTACGCATGTCTTTACATGGGCTGGTGGGAGGAAAAGGTCCTCATGGTGAACTACAATGATATTTTTGGTAAACACGTAATCTGCTGGTTGCGGTATATTGTCGATTTATGTGTCACTTAAGTTTGTGTCTGAAATTAACATCAATTATATAAATCTGAATTTATATCAACGATAAGTTCTGAGTCAGTTAACGTTTTGAATGTACATGTTTATATTGCCAACAATAAGGTCGAAACCAAGTTGCATAGAAAAGAGACCATTGGTGATGTTGTACTTCATGCTACCAGCTTTCATCCAAGCCATTTAATACACAGTATCCCCTGCGGCAAAATGCTTAGACTTAAGCAAATCTGTAGTAATGACTTCTATCTTAAATTAGCCCAAATTGAGAGCGAAGCAAGGTTTTCGGTACAGGGTTATTCAGGGCAAGTAATAGATTCAGCGATTAACATATCACGGGATGCTAGTAGAACTGGGGAGAGGATGTAGCCTAAAGGTTAGGGCGGTGGACTTCAAATCAGGGGAACTGGGTTTGAGTCTCAGCAACGACGCTCAACATCCTGTGATTCTGGGCAAATCACTTAATCTCCCTGTGCCTAACAAAAATGAATGTGTCCTCATGTAACACAACTGGTGCTCATGTAAAGCACTCTGATATCTGATTTCGGGTCAAGTTTGCGCTATATAAAACTTTAAGAAAAAAAATTACATTCTCTTTGACAAAAGTAGCAACTGGGTCAACAACAAGTTGAAGAGACAAGAAGGAGAATATGAGACCAGGTTAATTTTGACCTGTAAAAACAAAGAGCGCTAGTTAAGAAGCATCATTAGAACAAACTGGCCACTTATACTCAGTGATCCCGTTATTGGTCCCCTATTACCTAGATCACCCACCAGAACATTCAGGAGAGCCATATCCATGAGCTACGCTCTAGTAAACAGCATTCCTGAAATATTGGATGGGGGAGTTGGCTTACAGCAAGAAAGTTTGTTTTTAAAGGCAATGCGTTTCGAGCCTGCCAATTTGGCATTAACACATCATCATTTTTAACACCGTTCCAGGACAGACCTAATAAAATCAATAAATTCCTCACTTGCAATAAATAATTCGCAGTCTACGTGTTAGTGTACCTGTGGGCTGTGTATGTAGGTAGCATTAAGCTACAAGCCCATAAGCGGATACTCCAGCACATGCGGGCAATCACAAACTCTGATCCGTCATATGCAGTGGCTTGCCACTTCACAGAAACCCATGGCAACAAGGAAAGTCATCTTAAATATTATGTGCTTGACACCATACCAAGTTCAAGGCGAGGGGGCAATCGTGAGGCTTCCCTAGGAAAGTTAGAAACAAGGTACATCCTCGAACTTGATACAAAGACTCCCAATGGACTTAACTCTGGTTAGGATTTAAATACATGTCTTTAGTCCTGGTGTCGCTTCCCTCTCTTAAGTAGTTTCCATTGTTTACCAATGCTTTCCGAATTAGCTTCCTCATTCCAAATAGAAACTAAGATCATTTTTAGATTTCGCCTGGCCGTAGCACTGCACAGCAGTACTCGCGCAGGCGAAATCTAATGTTATCTCAGTATTGGGGACTTGAAACCGCCCCTTCTTCCGTTGGCTAGCTCAATAAATGGAGGCTAGCATTGGAAGACTTGGTTGTCCATCACTGTTTCCCCCGTCACGACACGATTCGGGGGCGTTTCCGTGTCTTTTTTAAGTCCCGCCCCCCACACCCTCCCTCTCACCGTCCCGTTGTACGTGCCTTCTCAAAGTTCTCCCTCCCACCCGCCCACTGTCCGTGCCTCCTCCCTCCTGCCCACCCACTGTCCGTGCCTCCTCCCTCCCGCCCGCCCACTGTCCGTGTTCGATGCTGTCCAACCTATCTATGAACTCTTAAGTTCATCCGAGCCTACCTCGTCTTGTTTATCGCCCGCCCTCCCTCCCGTTGTCCGTGCCTTCTCCCTCCCGCCCGCCCACTGTTCGACGTTGTTTTTCACTTATAGCAAATGTTTTGCAGGTATTCTGTTTACTTGCAATTAATTTGAACGGCTGGCATCGATGTCTCAGTTATTATACCTGCCCATATTAAGTGTCAAGAAAACTGGGTGTGTTATTGAACTGGAAATCCAACTGTCACCGGTTGCCTGCCCGGCTATGGCGGCCGCCGAGGGCCCGTCCATGCGCGAGGGCGCACGCGTGGCGTTGCTCTGCCTGCTCTGGTACACGATGAGCGCCGGCGGCAACGTGGTGAACAAGGTGCTGCTCACCTCCTTCCCCTACCCGGTCACCGTCTCCCTCTTCCACATCATGGCCATCTGCACCCTGCTGCCGCTGCTGCTGCGGGCCTGGGCCGTGCCTGCCGCCAAGCTGCCGCCGCGTCTCTACCGCTGGAGCATCCTGCCGCTGGCCTTCGGCAAGTACTTCAGCTCCGTGTCCGCGCACTTCAGCATCTGGAGGGTGCCCGTCAGCTACGCGCACACCGGTGAGGGCCCGGGGGACAGGGATGGTCTGAGGAAGATGGGGGGCAGAAGTCCTGAAGGTCAGGGGACGGTAGAGCCCCTGTGAGTAAAGGGGAGGAACCGAGAGGGACCAAGGACAACACTTTAGATGGTGCCCGTCAGACACCCAGAGGAAAACTTTAGCAACTGGAGGGTACTGGTGAGATAACACTTAAGCAACTGGAGGGTACTAGTGAGATAACAATTAAGCAACTGGAGGGTACTGGTGAGATAACACTTAAGCAACTGGAGGGTACTGGTGAGATAACACTTAAGCAACTGCAGGAGTACTGGTAAGATACCACTTAAGCAATTGGACTTAAGCAACTGGAGGGGTACTGGTGAGATACCACTTAAGAAACTGGAGGGGTACTGGTGAGAACACTTAAGCAACTGGAGGGGTACTGGTGAGATAACACTTAAGCAGCTGGAGGGGTACTGGTGAGATATGCGTACACCATTGGGGTGGATGTAAACCTGTAGAAAGAAAGCTTTTAAATGTATGTTCTAAATAAACGAGGCATTGAAATCTTTCTTGACACACTTTAACATTCAAAGATGTCGAAGATATTGGCCTTACTGCAAAAAAGCAACCCCAGTGCTTGTTGAACCCCCTTGACGTGTCCCCTCGACCATAGTACCAGTAATTGCCACCTGACCGCCCATTGAACTTCTCCCCCTGTAGATGCTGTAAATACTTACATGCCCATCAAGCGCACTTGTGCGTACCTATTACATTAGTACATTGAGTTCTATGAAAGTATGGTTACACTTTATGCATGTTAATCATTTCACAACATACTTAAAATGCACATACAAGCCTATGTAAACACCCTCCAGCTTCACATATAACCAGGGTGTTTATAAACACAGCAGTAATCGCCATTAGTGTATTTGGTGCATGTTTATCTACCCTTTCGTTAACTGATTCAGAAGGGCATCGGAGGTGGTGGTCTGCCGAATTAATGTGTCTACGGTTACTGTAACTCTTCAGTATCCACTCCGCCTTGTAATATTTACATACTGGTGAGAGCCGGAGAGGAGCCATGGGGACACAAGGGAGAGGAGAGCAGAGGCAGCACATAGGGGGGGCTTTTGAGCCATACACACATGCTAAAGAGAAAATTAGAACTGGGGCAGCATCTGGGTGTTATCTCTGTGCTACGTGGACATATCGGTGAACGCCCGGCTATGGCTGCATGGGGGAGGGAAGTGGAATGAGAAGGAACAGGTGAACAGGATACAGCACCTGGGTGGGGGGCTCCGCGAATGAAGTGGGAGGAGAATTTCATTTTTGTGCTTTGAAAACATATCTTGTATGTTTGTGGTATTCGTATATGCCAATCTTAACCCACCGGCGGTAGGGCACAGTGCAGGGTAAATTGCGATTGAAATTGAGCAAGCTTGGTTCTGAGAGTGTGGGTTTACTATTACTTCGTGATGTAGTGTACTTTTTGAGAATGCCTTTTTTTGTTTTTGTTTTTGTTTTGCTTTTCTCCGTCTCTAGGCTCTGACTGGGAGTTTATAATTCAGATCGACATGTTTACCAGTCAGGTGTTTGGATGGTGGGAATCTGCCTGGTCCGAATGAGAAGCCGGCAGCATTTAAGGCATTCGAGTAGGGGAGAATTTAATGGAGACCTTTGTGTCATCAGCAAACTGCTGGATTTTGATGTTTTCAGTGAGTAGAGCCTCAAGAGGCTCCACGTAAAAGATAATGGAGGACAGAATGGAATCCTGGGGTGGTCAGCATGGTATGGGGATTTTCTATCTGGATGTGCGCATCTGAGCAAACTGGTATTGGTCCAATGGGTAGGAGGAGAACCAATGAAGGATGTTGCCAGTAAATCTTGTAGCAAGTACAGGTCCTGTTGGGAGGCAAATATAGAGTTCAGAACTTGAGGAAACTAGTGAAATGTGACCTTCGTGAGTTTAAGATTCTTGGGAATGAGTGCATGACTTCTCTAATGCTATCCCACCTGAAAATGTTAATTGAAAAGACTTTAAAAAATGTTAGGTCCAAGCCACCCAGACAGCACAGCTGGCTGGTTTGCTAATGACAACTTGGGGACATTCATAAAGCTTCTCTGGGAATGCATTCTGCAAGTTGCTTGCCGGCTTTGTGGTTTGTAATTCACATTTGCTACTCTCTGTTCGTGGACTCAATTTGTTTTAGTCTGTCCAGTTTGAGTTTATCCCTTCTTTTGACCAACCCTTATTTACTGTATTCTTCCACCAGTGCCGGATTTCTGTAAACAGACCTTTAAATCTTGTCTTATCTTATCACATTTGCTGTGCAATTATGCTGGCTACCAGTGGGGTGGGTTTGAAACTTTCGAGTTCGTATATTCCTCCTGTAATATACCTTTTGCTACCTCGTGTATTTTGTTTGCTCACAATTGTCACTTTTGCCTCATGTAGCTTAACATCTGCTTTTGTAATTTGTTCACTCGTAATCTTCTCATGTATCATTTCTGTTTCTATTGTGAAGCGCTGGATTTAGCAGTGTCACTGTTGTGTTATAGTACTCGTCTGCAAGTAATTGCTGTCTGCTAAGCTCGTCCAGTAGGGTACAATAGGTCTCACATTTGCGAGAGAGTAAGCTATTGGTAATGTAAATGACAATGTCATTTATTTATCTGTTTTCAAAATCAACACATAAATAAAAATGTTGTCATTTACAATGCCAATAGCTCTAACATTTGCAAAGGCAAAACCGTTGCATTGTAAATGCTTGTTTATAACTATTACCCTGCTCCTTTCTCTCAATTTGGAAGTTTCCAGTTATTATGTAGATTTCTATTTATACAACTATGATCAAATTATAGGGAGAACATAGATATATTAAAATCCAGCACTTTGATTATTAGTCTGCTGCTAACTTTCACACATAGACACTTTCAGTGTCTTTAGGTTTTTTTAAGTGCCTGGTATATGGGCACTTAGCACTTTATTCTGCACTTCATCTCTTTAAATAGACTGTATAGGCGGCCACACAATATGAAAAGGCCCACACGGGCTGTAGAGATTTTACTGTTTTGAGCAACTTAGAGAATTATGTGGTGATAGCATTCAAAAGTGGCAACTAATCAGAGCGAATTTTTTGTGGAGCTATAGCAAGTTTATGCACAAAATGTTAGACACACAGTATAGTGGCAGGACTTGATATTATCTACCCGCTATATGCCTAACAAAAAAAACCAACTCATTAGGAAACAACCAATGTATGCATATCAGAAACAATGTGATTTGCATGTCTTATCTCTATTGTGTCATATATTGGCATATCTGTACAGTTTTGATTTAATATGCAGTAATTGGCCGATCAATTGTATTTTAATACTGCATTTCAACATTGTTTATAGATATATATGCACCTATTCATACAAACGTGCATTTACTTGCTGGGGCTACAGTGCACTGACTGAAATTATATAAAATATAGATTGTTTTTTATCATGCCTTTAATGAAATTAATTTTGAAACCATTTCATTATTCGATTTGCTATTTAACTACCAATGATAAATTTTGCCCTTGTGAATTTGAACGGGCACGTTTGAGTTGAAATCGGTTTACATTGTTTGAAGCACAATCTATGCATTTATCGTTTCAAAAGGTTTGTACTCCACCGCAGCGGCGTCATGTGATGTGAGATATATATCTCATATCAAAGGTCACTGTTTTGTTTTTCATTCTTAGTTCATAGCAAAAACGACCAACACAGAGATAGCAGACCCGACTCAGGGTTCCCAGACCCAATTACTAAGAAAAGAATGCATCTATTGGGAGGGGGTTCCATCCCAAACACCCCACAGAAGCAAAACTCTTTCTCGCCCACCTCTAACTGTATGGTGGTGTAAGACATTTATCACAGTTATCTTTTGAGAATTTTATGACAGCACGCACCAATCTTAATTTCAGCAAACATTTACTTCAGTACTGCGGGGCCGATTCACAGAACTAACTTAAGACAAAATCCTAAACTTACTACTTTTGGTATTCACAGAAGTTGGGATTTTGTCTTAAATTTGACTTAAGAGAGACGTAAGACAAAATCCTAACTTAAGTCTGTCTTAAGTCTGTCTTAAGTTTGTCTAAGGACAAACTTAAGACAAAATCCTAACTTATGTGAATACCAAAAGTAGTAAGTTTAGGATTATGTCTTAAATTAATTCTGTGAATCGGGCCCTGCAAGTTTGGCATATTGTCTTAAGATGTTAAAGAAAGTATTTTTTGCATTTGGCCTTTGCAGTTCAGATAAACTGGCCACTGTGCACGGTTCTGCCCTGTGAACCCATTAAGTGCTGCTGTTCATCTTTTTTTACACTATACTACTGTGGCTTACTTCTGAAAATACCCCCAGACTCATATTTCTGCTCCTGGTACTACCTGGTACCCAGAGATCTGCTCAAATACCCAGATTTATTAGGAATTCTGCACCAGATAATGTCCTACAATATCTATAGTAGAGAGAAGTATGAATGCCACGGTTGAAAAGAAAATGCAAAGTAGCTTGGGGACAGGACTGCTATTGTTCAGCTGCTGGAGCTAAGTAACAGTGCTATAATGGCTGAACTGGCATGTGTCCTTCATTTTTTCCATGAACAATAATGCTAGTAATAGGTCAGAGAAACATTTAAGAACTTCATCAAACTCTTGCACCTTAAGTACCCTAATTACCTCCATGTCGTTCTCATAAGATGTCTAGGACTCTTTCGCCAAAATTTGTTAAAGTTGTGCAGGCGTGCGCATAGCACTCTGCAAATGTGTACTGCACCCAGGGGCCCTTTTAATGGTATTTATTTATACAGTTTTATGTAGCGCGAACATGACCCGTGAGGGTTTCAGAGCACATTACAGATGATGGAAAGGAAGAAACAGGAAAGCAAACAAAGTAAATTCACTAACCCCCAGATGCATCACCCACTTTGCGATTCCTTAATAGCGAAAAATACCGATTCGCTATTAAGGAATAGCAAAATGGAATGCATAAAGAAATCACTAAAAAAAATAGCGATTTCTTAGAATTCCTTAATTGCGACTCGCAAATTGCGAGTCTCAATTAAGGAATACCTCCCCATTCATTCCTATGGGCCTAGAGGTCTATAGGAATGAATGGGAAGACAATCTCAATTTGCGAATCGCAATTAGCGAATCGCAAATTGAGATTGCGATTTCAAGGGTGCAGGGGTGTCCAAAGGACACCCTGTTGCACCCCTGAAATTGTTCAGTGCACATATGTTTCGCACACACATGCGTGTGTGCGCACCATGAAACTTTGAAAAATGCACTTTAGTGCATTTTTCAAAGTTTTTGCAAATTACCATGAAGTTGAACTTCATGGTAATTTACGCCCCTTATTAGCGAAATCGATGATTTTTTAACTTTGATGCATTGCATTTAAGTAATCTCAATTTGAGATTCCTTAAATGCAATAGCAATTTAAGAAATCGCAATTTTGCGATTTCTTAAATTGCGATTTTTGCATTTGGGATGATGCATCCCAAATGCAAAAATACAGGTCGCAAAGGGGCAGATTCTGAGAATCTGGCCGTTTGCGACCGGTTTTTAGGTTGATGCATCTGGCTGATAATTCGTTGTGTCTCTTGGTGCCACATGACCAGCTGCATAAAATGTAATGAACCTCCTTGTCCTCTTTTTTAAGACAACATTATTAACATGTATCAGTTTTTTAGGGTGGACTCCATTTAATTTGTCTAAGTTTGCTAGTGGTCGTAATAATCAGCTTTGTCTCGCTGCCTTTTTGCATCTATCTTTAGAAAGCAGCATTTGATTACCTCTGTCCACAAAACCTGGGTCCCCTCTAGACCCCTGTATTGCCCAGATTGCTTTCAAAGATCATTTGATAAACTGTTGTTGCCATGGTACCCCTCCCCACCTTTATGCAATCTGTCCATCTACAGACTGGAAAACAGCCTTGGTAGTACTCCTGCCCAAAAACGAATCTGCAGATCCCAAAGTGCTCAGCAAGTTTTCTTGCTTCCATCTCCCTCCAAAGTCCTTGAATGGGAAACAAATTGATATATTTCTGCTTACTGAAACCAGCTCCCCATTGGATTCCAAGAAAGCAGGCTTGCGCTCCCTTCACGGGACTGATGCAGCACTTTAATCGGTCGCTGAGGATCTCAGACACACCCTTGATCAAGGAGGCAGATCTGGTGTGGTTTTATAGGACTTCTGCGCTGCCACGGGCATGGCGTGTCTACCTATCTCAATTTATTGGCACTCTTCCTCAGGCATCAAAGATAGAGCTTTGAAAAATGGGTCTCAACCTTCCTGTATAGTAAAACTCAGGCAGTCATTCTTCCTCTATTTTGCTCCTTACTGAAACAAGCTGACTTATGTGGTGCCATAGTGGTTTTCCCTGAGTCTTACCCTTTTTAATGTTTACAGAATGCATTAGCGTGGCGTATAGATCGTTACGCCCCCCAAATCATTGTTTCTTTTAACAACAATTTATGAGGTCTTCAAGAGTATCTCAGTACTTGCCTCTCTTACCTCTCTTAAGCTACATCTTGACAACACTGAGTAATTAATCCTAGGAAGTTCTCCTATTCTCTGGTCTCCTGAAAGATATTAGGAGCTTGGCACTGTCTCTACTCCTACTGATGCCTTCAGAAACCTGAGGGCACTCTTCAGTCAGACTCTTTCCTTCAAACAACAGGTTAATTTGGTCTCATTGTCCTGCTGGCATCACCCCAGGCTACATAGGAAGATCCTCCCTTTACCCCACCACACTGCTGTAAATCTGTTGTTCCAGCCGTTACTCTCTCCAGAATTCAATAAGGTAATTAATTCTTTGTATTTGGGTCTTCCCAAATATCTGTAATATGGCGCCATCTGATTAACTATTCTGCAGCCAGTGACCTAATCTCTTCCCTTTCAATCTCTAGCCGTCTTGTGACTCTCATTTATTTGTTGTGGCCAAATGGTTCATCTTTAAATCCCTGTGTATCTCTCATCTCACTCTTGATTGACAAGGCCTTTAGTTCCTGCTACAGAAGATTCAGTTCCATCTTTAAGCCACAACTCTTCAGTCCTTCTCCACCTCCCTTGCTAATATTCCTTAGTCCAATGCTGCCACTAAACAACGCATCTCAAACTTTATTTTGCTTTACCAGTTCATAAATTTAGCATGACACGGCATAACGAAGCATAGCATAATATGACATTATATATCAATGCATAGCACCGCACAATAAAATACAAAATGTAACACATGAATTAGTACAACAAGGAATATTTTAGCATAATATAACAATACAGCATTATAAAACAGCATAACATGATACAGCATTACAACACGCATAACAGAACAACTTGGCAAGATATAAATTAACAAAATACAATTTACCTTAAAAGAAACAAAATAAAATGTGCTCTTGATGTCATAAACATTTCATAAGTATCCTGGATGATGTTCACATTTACCCTCTTTGAAAATATACTAAATCCTAGAAAAAATAAAAACACTAACTTGATTAATTTTTGCTAATTGACTTGCTGAACTTCTCAGTCATCTGGGGATGTTGTTATAATAGACTAGGGGCCGGAATTATTTCTTGGCAGTCCTGGGACTGCCGCCGCTTTTTGGTGGTCCAACCGCCCGCATACCTGGGGATAGACCGCCTGATTAGGATGTGGTACCGACATCTACCTCCAGACCGCCGCCACTGCCAAGAGTGGTGGGGAGAGTAGCAGCCAATGGTGGTGATGACGGCATGGGCAACCACCATCAGAATTACAACCTACCTCTCTGCCAACCTTTTCATGGCGGGAACGCCGCTATTAAAATGTTGGCGGAAAGGCAAGCTTTGAGGGTGAAAACATGTCTCCTGGGGAAGTTTGCCCTAGAGACATGTTCATGGTGACACCTACGCGTTCCCCCATGGGATCTGCACAGTTGTGTGCACTGTTGCTTCAGCCGACCGGGCTGCAGGGAAAGAGTGCGCCTGGCCACCCAGATGCATTTCAGCATTGGCTGTGGATCTTAACTAGAGCCACATCATTCCTGCGATATGACTGTACTGCAGGCATGTTAGGTTGTTCTGCACATTCTTCTGGCGTCAAGAGCTTTCCCTGCGCACCGGAAGAATGCACAGATAGTAGTCGTGGGAACATTCTGGAATGGGTAGTTGGTCAGTTGATTTCTGATCTGGAGGAGAAGCGGTATGCAAAGATGTACGTGTCCTGCTGACTTGAATAAACCACACTTCTTAAGAATAGCATGTGAATCTTTACACTGGCGATGGGTTGCCAGTCAGCGGGACTCTCATGCGTAGGAAGTGCTGGTGTCACCTGGCAGCTTCAGTTCAGGAGGCTCGAGGGAGAAGCAGGGGCGGCTCTAGGCTCATGGCGGCCCTGGGCAGGGAGCAGGTAGGGGGCCCTGGAAGAGGGGGTCCGGGCAGGGCCGAGCGCGGAGGCCAGTGAAGAGGGTGGGGGTCAGGGCGTTTGGAAGCGGAACCGAGCCGGAGGCCCTCAAATCACTGCCAGGGGCCACCACGCAAATATGTACCCATCCTCAGAGGATTATTATATTAAGGATATATATTGGCGTGGTGGCCCCTGGGGTTTGGTGGCCCTGTGCAGGTGCACAGCTTGCACATGCCTAAGACCGACCCTGGGAGAAGTCAGGAAGACAGATTCCGTATTCAAGTACGTCTCCTAAATCTCTGGCACAACCCTTGTGTGTCACTTTAAGGTGCTGTGGACTTTGCTCATTTTACAGGGCTTTCCAGGTTGCACGGCTATTTGGCTGATTGGCGCGCACGAGCCTTACCCCAGCACGTCTCCTGCTTCTGTCTTCTATACATACTACGTTGCCATACAGGCGTCAAATGCGTGGTGGACATCTTAAATCAGAAAGTGCTCATTTCGGTGATCGGCACACCACTATCAACGCGTGCATCTGTTTGGTGCGACGTACCTATATTTCTAAGCAAATATTGATTTTTTTGGTATACAATTAAGCTAGCCTATTCAGCGGCTATCATAAACCAGGGAAAGTGCTGGTTTCACTAGCACACCACTGTGAATGCATGCATCTTTCTCGATGACACTCACACCAGGGTTGTTAAACAAATATTAGTTTGCCACTCCATCACCTATACTTGCATCTGTTGCGATGACACACACACCAAGCTCTACACTTTAGATAAGCACAAGAACAATTATTAAACTTTCAAGGTTTACACTCGATTAATATTTATAATTCAATGCCACACCTAAAAATTACCTTGCATAAGTATTGGTGCATCTTTGCTAATTCTGGTGCTAAACACAACTTTTCAGTGATTCGCATACCATCTTCATGTGAGTCGTACACCAAATTCGTTCATCTAACATCATTTAAGCATTCTTTTGCTCTGTGTGTCATCCTCATAAAACATTTTTGTGATAAAGTCATATTTTATCATAGTTACATTTTGAAGCACAAAGCGTCATACAACAACAAATAGCGCCACCAGCAGCTTTTGTGCCCAATCCTGGGTCTCCTAAATTAGATTCGGAAAGGGATAAAGAAGGTTCCGAAGCATACTTGGATGCTCTTGTAGGATATTCATCTACACATAAGAACAAATATGCCATTCTCAGGCATTGTTTGGGTTCAGAAGGGTCCAACATTCTGAAACATATTCCAAAAGAAGTTCTCATTGCTAAAGACGAACGTGATAGGGTGGAAGATGAGTATGCCACAGCCATCAAAGCTTTAAATACACGTTTCAAAGCGTTGGAAAGACATAAGTTCTAACTAAGGACTCAATTATCTGGAGAATATGCTACAAGTTATGTTGGTGTGTTATGCATTTTAACAGCCTCTTGTGAATATTAGGCATTTGAGGAAGAAATAATAATAAAGGACCAACTAGTTGAAAAGACGAACAGTAGAAAAGTACAGGAAGCCCTCTTATCCAAACCTGACTTGACATTGCAAAAGCTTTGGACATCGGCAAGAGAATAGAAGCAAGGGAGGATGCATGCCTTTTAGGATGGAAGGACCAAGGTAATCTAGGCATCATACTGGATCCCAATAACGTCCATCAGGTTATACTGAAGAAGGTGCAGGTAGTCAAGGAAGAATTGTGGGAGTTCATATACCCAGAATTTTTCAAGAAGGAATTAAGGTCCAGATGTATGAAGGCCCCGTTTTGTGATTTCCTAATTGCGAATGTTTGCAATTAGGAAATCGCAAATCGGAATGCACGATAGTGGTTTAACACTTTTAGCGATTACTAGGGGATAGCAAATTACCTACCTCATGAATATTAATGAGGTAGGCCGCAATTTGCGACCCCCTAGGAATCGTAAAAATTGCAGGGATGGTGGCCAGCTGGGCTCAGAATGTCTGTGATTGTTTTTAAATAAAGCAATTCTTTTTTTTTTTTAATGCAGCCCGTTTTCCTTAAAGAAAAACAGGATGTGTTTAAAAAAAAAAGAAAAGTTTTCTTTTCATTTTTTAAGAGCAGGCACTGGTCTGTGAGACTACTGCCTGCTCCTAAAAAAATATTTTTACTAACATTCACAAAAGGGAAGGGGTCCCTTGGGGACCGCTTCCCATTTATGAATGGGTTACCAGTTACTTGAGGTAGGTGGTAAAATGTGTATGTTTTGCGACCGCATTCACGGTCACAAAACATTCATGCATACCGTTAGGATTCACTATTTGGAATGGATGCCCTAAACACGCCCCTTCCAAATAGAAAATCGCAAACCCATTTTGCGATTTGGTAACAGGTTACCGAATCTCAAAATTAGGTTTGCGGCATCAGTAATGCATTTTTCCTGATCGCAAACAGGCCGATTCTGCGAATCGACCCATTTGTGAGGAGCAAAATGCATGATGCATCTGGCCCTAAGACTGTTTAAAGGGTTTAACCATAAGATAAGATTGGTGCAAGGGGCCCAACCTGTTGTGCACAAGGCAAGGAGAGTGCCTTTAGCAATACAGTCAGAGTTAAAACATGATTTAGATAAGTTGTGTCTCCGTGATGTCATAGAACCTGTTGAGTCCTTGACTGGGTGTTTCCTGTGGTTCTTGTTAAAAAGGCGAGTGGTGCCTTATGCATGTGTGTGGATGTGCATGATCTCATCAAGCATATTTGGATAGACCAACATCCGAAACCCAATAGCACATAAATGACATCCACACTCAAAGGTGCAGAATGATTTAGTTTGTTGGATATGTCATCTGAGTATCACCAGATTGCACTGCATGCTGAATCCAGACATTTCACTGTGTTCATTACTCTGGAGGGTCTTTTCCAATTCAAGCGCATATCCTTTGGTCTTACTCCAGCAGTTTTGCAGAGAGTAGTGGAGAGCATCTGCAAAGGGATGCCCAGAGAAATGGCTTATCAGGATGACAAGTGGGAGTATGGAGCTGACCAGAATCAACTCAATAAAAGACTACATTAGGTTTTGAACTTGTTAAAACAAAGAGGTGCGACACTAGGTGTGGATAAGTGCAAGTGCAGGTTGAACGCACCCAGTGTGGCTTATTTAGGGTATAAGTTATCATCAGAAGGGGTACAGCCTAAGTCTAGCGCAGTTAAAACTGTTGAAGAATTTTGCATTCCAGGTGACAAGGATCAATTGAGGTCTTTTATGGGACTTGTAGTGTTTTATGCCAGGTTTATTTACAATTGCCTGTCCGAGACCTATAATATGATATGTCTCCTTAAAAAAATGTTAGGTTCAGTTGGGATGATGAGTGCACCAAGGAGTTTGAGCAGATTAAGCGGGAGGTAGCATATGGCATTCCTCTCGTGGTGTGCGATACCAAGGATTAGACTATAACCATGACTGATGCTTGTCAAAGGGGATTA
The DNA here is from genome assembly GCF_964261635.1 of Lissotriton helveticus. Lineage (NCBI taxonomy): Eukaryota > Metazoa > Chordata > Amphibia > Caudata > Salamandridae > Lissotriton > Lissotriton helveticus. Next base: position 295,148,368 of record NC_136062.1, on the reverse strand, counting down.
GCTGCTGTACTCATGCAGCACAGAGGAGGCAAGGATGAAGTACTAGCTTTTGCTTCTTGGAGTCTGCATGGAGCTGGGTCTTCCTATTCTGTAATTGAGCGGGAAGCTCTCGCATATTGGTGGGGCATCACTCGTTTCAAGCACTATTTCTGTGGTTCAAGGTTTGTAGTACCTGTTGATCATAAACCACTGATACAGCTATTCACCACAAGGGGTGGGGTAAAGGCAACCACCAGAATTGGGAAATGGCAATACAGACTTATGGAACACACATTTAGTGTTGAGTATATGCCAGGTAAAACAATCCTTTGGCAGATAGCATATCTAGGTTAACCAGTAGTTGTGATGTCAGTGTAGGAGTGGGAGACATGAGTGAGGAGTCTCAGATAGTTTGTAGTGTAGGTATTTATTCTGAAGGGGTTATAACAGAGCAGGGGTGGAGTATGAGACTGATCAAGGAAGTCATGAAGGTTATAAGCAAAGGGTGGTCAGGTGTAAATAGTGACCAAGTTCCTGTCAGCAAGTATAAACATGTATTTGATGAATTATCAGTAGTGAACGGGTTGTTGTATCGTTTGTCTTTATTGGTGGTTTCTGATGCTATGAGAGGCGAAGTACTTGCATTAGCACATGAAGGCCACATAGGCATTCATGCCATGAAGAAGAGAATAAGAGAACATTTCTGGTGGCCTGCTTTAGACAGGCACGTGGAACATTTTGAGAGGGATTGGGATTGCATGAATTGTGCTGTTAGCGATAAGTCGCAGGTGACGATTCCCAGTCCGGGAGAGGCAATTAAAGTTCCCAGCAAGCCACGGATTAAACTGGCGATTGACATGGCATAGTCCTCATGGACTACCATAGTCGCTGGCCTGAAGTCAAATGTTTGAAAACATCTAATTCTGCGTGTGTGATTACGTTTTTTAAATCTGTGTTTGCCAGGGAAGGCGTGCCTGATGAACTACTTAGCGATAATGGTTGTCAATTTACGTACACAATTTGAGGAATTCTTACGGTCCATGATAGTTAAGCATCTCAAGATTTCCCTATAGCACCCAAGAAGTAATGGTTATTGTTGAGCAATTTAACAGGGTTACAAAAGAGAATGTGATGTTGTCGAAAGCCAATGGACTAAACCGTAAAGCCTGCCTTCTGGCCTTCCCTTAAGTTGGTCCACATCCATACTCTATCCCCAATCACTTAGGTCACTGAAGGGTGACAGGTGATTTACAGTGGTGTAGCTAGGTTGCCAGGGCCTCGTGCAAATGAAGTAACTGAGCCCGCTCACTAGGTTAATCCACTGCTCAACTGTATGAATGCTGTTCTGAAGGACTGAACCAATATGTGAATGACACTCTGTGGAATAACTGAAGTGGGCTTTCCCAAAGCCCAATTTCTCCAAAGCAAGACTATGCATTGTTTTTAAGAAAACATGAGGCTAGTTAGAGTGATAAAACAGTCTTTTCATCAAACCTAAAACACACAGAAATTGATAGAGTGCGTGGCGCAGAAGCACTGCGGGTCCTTGGCTCACTTGAATAAGACATACAGCTCTGGTCAAGAGCAACATATTTTTCCCCTGAAAGGCATTGAGTAAGTGTGGTACTGCAGGATTAGTGCCAGCTTTCTACAAGGAGCTAGAACAAGTGTGGTACTGCAATGCCAACCAGTGCAAGCTTCCTTCAAAGACCAGAAACACGTATGCTACTGCTGGGCCAATCTGTGCAAGCTACCTTTAAAGACATGGAATACATGTGGTACTGCAGGGCCAGGGCAAGCTTCATTCAAAGACATGGAACAAGCGTGGTCCTGCAGGGCCAGTGAAGTCTTCCTTCAAAGACATGAATCAATTGTGGGACTGCAGGGCCAGTGCAAGCTTCCTTCAAAGACATGGAACACATGTGGTACTGCAGGGCCAGTGTAATCTTTCTTCAAAGACAAGGAACAAGTGTGGTACTAGGTGGCCAGTGCAAGCGTCCTACAAAGAGTGGAGTGGTGTGGCTCACTGGTTAGAGGCGGCAGACCTGGAAGCAGAGGACGGCCCGGGACCAGGGTTCAATTCCCGACGCGGCAGGGTCGTGGACCACGGACTCGATAATTCTCGCCTCGGTGCCTACTCTAACCAGGGATCACACTCGGCAACTCTGGGCATTAGCTTGCCTCATCTCCACAACGGCCCCCCACATACGCCGGGTATGCTTGGTTTCACCTTGGAGATACCCAGTAGGGACCATCTCACAGGGAAAGCCAGG